>NC_050512.1:5112156-5117918 GCF_002922805.2 Oryzias melastigma | reverse complement strand
GTCATCTGTCATGATATATATTTATAGTATGGTTTAGTTTTAGTCAGGATATTTTTATAGTGAAAGTTAACCTTTTAAAATTCAGAAAATGTGGTAAGAATTAAAATACTGATAAAACTTATTTTTAATTATGATGTACTTATTGTATATATATATATATATATATATGTGTGTGTGTGTGTGTATAGGTGTTGATACTAAGAACCAAGATATTAATAACCTAAAGGCTAATGGGAGGCATACAGATAATCTTGTTTATAGTTGTTTGAACAATAGTTAACCATTAAACCAATACAGGACACAACAAATAAATAAATAACTACATTTCCAAAAAAAAAACATATCTACATCCATGTAGACTGTCTACATCATAATTATTTTGGAACTAATAGATCAATGTGTTATTATTAGAAGCTACCTCATAAAGAGCGAGGTTGATAATACAGTCCATATAGAAGATTTAAATCCTGTTTACTTTGTAAGTAGTAGGCAATCATTTCATCATTACAAATGGCATCCTGTTAAGTAACGACCTAAAAGTGTGAGTTGTAAAACCTATGTCAACACTAAAGAACAATCTGAACCTTTTATCGATGCTGGAGTTAGAAAGAGGTCAGGTGGAAAGCAGCTATTTGAAGCTGACAGAGGGGCGTGGCCTCTGCCTCCTGGTGACAGAAGGACATAAACTAATGAACGAGCAATAAGAGCTCTTGTGAAAGGCAGATAATCTAATTCTAAACACCATCCACAGCACTGCCAAAGTTTATCTTAGAAACCTCACATCAATCCTTACATTACTATATCCTCATTAACTAAATGTTACAGAAGAGGTATGTTATATAAATATCAAGTAAATGGTAATCTTCCAAAGTTTACATCCAGAATATTGTAAAAAATGTTGTAAGCATTCTGACATTAGGGATTAAGAAGTCAAAAGTATAATTATAACTATGGTAGAGATTTACTTCCCGACTCACTTTTTGTTTCATTCTATAAGCTGCATATCCTAATAGAATATTGACCTTTCATTTGAGCAGATATTATTCAAACAAGTTTCTATTTAGGCTTATATTATTTGCAGATATTTTAAGTGCCATCAGCACAAAAACTGAGAGAAATTCATGTTGGACACATTTAATACCTTCAGTAAAGACGCACATCGCAGAGATTTTAATCACTTCCCAGGATTAATATACTTGTTGTTCTACAACTAGTTTAGGGAATAGTTGTAAAAACAGGAATGGTTTGGTTCAGTGAAAATGTTCAGAGCAGCTAGACACATAGGTTCAGCTTTCAAAATAAGAGTGGCCAAATAAGAAAAAAAAAATCTCTTAGTGAACGTATTCTATAACATTACTTTTATTTTACCGCAAATCAGACAGTTATAAAAAAAACAAAGAGGAGTGATGTTAGAACCACGACTGAGCTAACAGCAGCTCACTGACCCCAGTACAAAACATTACAACAGGAATAAGTTTGACTTTAATGTCAGACACGCTGGAATTGTCTGACTTTAGATCTGATTACAATGATTTTGATTAGAATAACAATGAATATGCACAGAGATTTAGGCAACTTTTAATTGGACAGAAAAGATCTTCTGCAGCTCCACGTCTCATATACGAAGCTAATGCTAACGTTAGCATTAGGACAGATTAGAAGAATAAAATAATATTTACCTTCAAAATCAAACAAGCAGCATTCAGTGAAGTAGTTGTCTAACTTAAACCGGGTTCAGATAGAAATGATCCCCAACTTGTTTAAAATCTTAGGAATTTGGGGAATCAGCTGAGCTGCTACGTTCTGACTGCAGACAGGATTACTGACATTTGTACTTTGATTTGTGAACGATCTAATTCACATATTTACGTAAAATATATCCACCGGAAGCGACTCTGTACTTGAGCGATCCGTGTCGTCACATGAAAAGGGTCTATCAGTAAACTTTGCTTTTATTTGCTTATTTTATTCCACTTCTGCTGAATTTGTCTGGGTGAGCTTCACCACAGCACTACTGGTGGGACTAGTGTACATTTTGAACAAGTGACCTCCCCCCTCATACAGTACACCATTAAAAGGCAAATATGGAAGTTGATGGCTTTGATAATAAAATATATATTTTTAAGACACAGAAAATGAATTAACTTTTATATTTTACAAACAAGTAGAGTTTCATTGTGCCAACGTTTTGCCTACACTTGACTAAGTGCATAAATTACACTCAGGCTTTCATCAACTACATGCCGATGTCAAAGTTGAATGTCATGAATTAGTGCTGCCAGGTAAAGGAGATGGTGACAAATAGGTGATCTATGTCCCCTCAAACTTTTTTTTTTCCATTTTTTACGTCTTTTGCTTTTCCTAATGTTCTGCCTTTGTCTCACAGTGGGGTGTGTCATTAAATATTGATTGCGAGAGAGATTAAGGGGCTTAGTGAGTGGCGAACACCCCGCCTGCAGTCAGCATAGAAAGGAGCAGCCTTCTGTCTGGGCCCCGAAACCGATGTTGTCATCACAACACCACAGCAAATACAGAGAGCTGTCCATGTGACACGCAAACATGCACAAACACACACACTCAGAACAGGACTATGTGAGCATGATAGTGAATCTGCCTCTTTCACATTTGGCTGTAACAGGCAGGAGGCTGCCGAAGCTATCACTTAACTTGTCATTGAGCAATTGTTGTGGGCAATGAAAGCTCTGCATGTGTGTATGTGTGTGTGTCAGCAGTTTTGCATATGAGCGTGGGGGTGATTGTTTGTGTATTTGTACTCAAACCAGTGTGTGTAAGTGTGTTTGTGTGTCTCTCCAGGCAGCAGATGGAACTTCATGCTAATTGGGTGGAGATCAGTGGGGGAGTTTGGAGCAGACTGACCCAGGGCCAGGCTGCTGCTCCTGGATTTGGCTCGCTCCCATACCCGTGCTCCATGGCTGGTTTTCTGGCTCGTTCCATTCTAGCCGGCAGCCTGCGTATTTGTTATCTCCAGTGTTCCTTCTTCGTGCATCCTCTCTGATCCCTTCAAATATTTCTTTATACAAAATACTTTCAGTGAAAGTACCATGCAGTTGCCAACCAGAGAGGAGTAAACTTTACATTCTTAGCTCCCCAATAGATGAAAGCCTCTGAAACTGTGCAGGAAACAGCCCTGTTTCATATTTGATTTATCTGCTTTTAAATACCATGGTCCGGGTGAGTCCACAATTCTGATTGGCTGCTAGGTGTGGGTTAAAAAGTGATATGCCACTGTGATATATTGCACCTAAAAGTAAGTTCTGGTCACATAGCCTTGTGCTGGGCGGGTCAAGCCAAATCATCAATAGTATCAATCTCAAGATGGTATCAGTATTGGATCAATACAGACCAGCAGATATCAATATTTATACCAATATTTATAGCAATATTTAAATGTTGAGTTGTTTTTGACAAGTTACTTTTCACCTGTTTTTATTGTTCTAGTTAAAGGGGCCCTACCATGAAAGTTCTACTTTTTGAGGTCTTAAATACATTTTACTGTTCATTCCTCACTATAAAGAACCCCAAAGTGGTATTTTGATCTGTTCATGCATTTTAGAGTAATCCTGTAAAAACCTGCACTCTCTGCAGCAGCCCCTCCCATACCCACAAAAACGAGCGGGTGAAAAGTGCTGACGTAAGATCCTCTCAAACAGCTCCCTCCATGAAGCTGCAAGCTCCGCCCCCGGCTTACACAACACTCAATTTATCCCCTTACCAGTGATAATCAGTGAAAAAAAAAACGTTCATTTTAGATGCATAATACTGTGTATATTCCAGTTTTATCCTGTCTTCAATAAATTCCAGCTCTAATAGGTGTTTGTTACTTTTTCCGCGGCGCTACCTTAACAGCCGGTCCCACAGCCGTGCAGAAGCCGCTTGTGTTTGTGCTGTAAAGGAGATTAGCGATGGCCAGACGACCTACTAAAGACATATATATCATATATGCATCCATCTTTGAACAAGTTTGGATTATTTTCGTGGGAGAAATACAGACACACGGATTTTGTCTGGGATGACGTCATAACGGAGACAGCAGCAGGCGGAGCTTCAGGAATCGACCCGTTTTACTTCCGGGTAGGGAAAAAAATCATCAAATATAACTAATGTTTTAAAATAATTTGCTTTTTAGTGGTCCAGATGTAATATATGATCATATATATGGATATACTTCACTCTGAAAGGCTAAAGAAAATCATGGTAGGGCCCCTTTACAGGCTAAGAAGTTACTAATTATTTATATTTCTACCAGTTGTGCTTTTTTAATCGTTAAGCATTTAGATTTAGGTTTGTTGAATGTTTTACATTCACTTCTTCACTTTTTATTTCATTTCAAGACTTTTTTCATTTTAATAACCTATTTTTCATTTAGTTTAAAATGTTTTCCTAATTCAGTTTTTATGTTTATCAAGTAATTTAAAAATGGGGAACTACAAAAAAAAAAAAAAACATTCACTGCGACTAAAAACAATTCAGATTTTGAGGTTCATGTCAGATCCACCACATTTACATATACTATCTTGCATTTATCTATATGCGATATTGACAGGTATCGGATCGATACCCAAATCGTCTGTATTGCCCAGCCCTAACATAGCCCAAATGCGCTCTGCTGGGCTAAAGGACAGTAGGTTTTTCAATTTATTAACACATTTAACACAAAAGCACATCAACACAAAAAACCAGATGAATCATTTATGCCTTATTTCACAATTTATCAAACCAACAAGAAAAGATGAGTGCTTTTAAGGTTTATTTAACCTGTTTGGTCAATTTCATATTTTTTAATACTTAGATGACACAGAAAAGAGTTCAAGACGGAGGAAATAAGACATAAGGAGGGATTAACAATGTTAGACTTTGGACTTTGTTTCTTTGAAACAAACTTTTGCTTCATCATCTGGACAAAAACAAGCAGTAAAAGGCCAACTTTATCTCTGAATTGATGCTTTATTTAACCAATCATGGCAATCAGCATTGACATTAATTTCCTTCGCTGCTGCAGTCCAGGTCTGTGCCATTACCATGACACCGTGAACTACATAGTCAGCCTTTTGTGAAAAAGTAATAAAGAAAAAAAAAACAAATAACACCAAAAAGTAATTGAATATTTATTTCTTATATAATTGGGTCACTTTACAAAGGGGATGACACATTTACTCCAGGAACTTTAGGAGGAAAAAAGCATATTTATTACTTGGTTTTAACTGAATTTGCTAGGATGTGACCCCATGCATAATTTACAATGGATGCATTGTAACTACACAGCTTCCAAAGGGAAATAATCTACAAGGAAATGTATGAACACCATTTGAGAACCCATGGGATAATAAAGTAGCAGAAATGCATGGAGAAAAAAACACTTCCTTTTTGGGGGGTTTACTCTGACTTTTTATGAAGAGATTAATTTGTAGTGACATGTTTCTTTTTGTTTCAGTTAGTTTCTTCTAGCATATTCTGCTTACGCTTCATCTCCTAGATGAGGTTTGGTCACAACCAGAAGCTGTAGTGTGTGCGTTAGTTTGTTCTTTCACATATAGGAGTGTGATGGTAGATGAGTGTTGGGTGGTGGAATATATCTGAGTGTATTTACCCAAAAGGTACCCAGTTATCGGGCTGCACGGTGGCGCAGTGGTTAGTGCTCTCGCCTCACAGCGAAAAGGCCTCGGTTCGAATCCCGGCTGGGACCTTTCTGTGTGGAGTTTGCATGTTCTCCCCGTGCATGCGTGGGTTTTCACCGGGGACTC
>NC_050512.1:5108172-5110164 GCF_002922805.2 Oryzias melastigma | reverse complement strand
TAGCCAGATGATGTTTTTGTGTTTTGAACAGTGGTTAAAAGTGTGTTTTACAGACACCAAGAAAGCCTTATGTTTTGCTCTGTTTTGGTAGGTGTCTTGAATGGTGAAATTTGAGAACGTTGTTTCTGTTGGCTTCAGGGACATGTGTCCATTTGGTAGGATTTCTTTATTTAAATGGTACAATGGGATAAGTATTGTAAAGAAATGAAACAGTGAAATTACATGTTTGTTTTAATTTGTCCATTTAGGTGCCACTGTCGTATTCTTCTTGTTAACTTTTTAAGTTTGAATGTTTATTTCGTTTTTTTTTTAAAACTGCCAAACAGGGAAAATAAAGGATCCCACTATAAATTATTTGAAGCTTGTGTGTCATTAAATCCCGCTTCATTTTTGATCATATATATGGATATAGTTCACTCTGAAAGGCTAAAGAAAATCACGGTAACGAACCTTTAAAGGCTAAGAAGTTACTAATTATTTGTATTTCTATCAGTTGTATTTTTTGTTAATCATTAAGCATTTAGATTTAGGTTTGTTGAATGTTTTGCATTCACTTCTTCACTTTTTATTTCAATTCAAGACTTTATTCATTTTAATAACCTATTTTTCATTTAATTTAAAATATTTTCCTAATTCAGTTTTTATGTTTATCAATTATTTAAAAATGGGGAACTACAAAAAAATAAATAAATAAAACATTCACTGTGACTAAAAACAGTTCATGTCAAATCCACCACATTTACATATAATATCTTGCATTTATCTATATGCGATATTGACAGGTATCGGATCGATACCCAAATCTTCTGTATTGCCCAGCCCTAACATAGCCCAAATGCTCTCTGCTGGGCTAAAGGACAGTAGGTTTTCCAATTTATTAACACATTTAACACAAAAACACATTAACACGAAAAACAGATCAAGCATTTATGCCTTATTTCACAATTTATCAAACCAACAAGAAAAGATGAGTGCTTTTAAGGTTTTCTTTAACCTGTTTGGTTAGTTTCATATTTTTGAAGACTTAGATGGCACAGAAAAGAGTTAAAGATGGAGGAAATAAGACATATGGAGGAATTGAAAATGTTAGACTTTTGACTTTGTTTCTTTGAAACAAACTTTTGCTTCATCATCTGGACAAAAACAAGCAGTAAAAGATAAACTTTATCTCTGAATTGATGCTTTATTTAACCGATCATGGCAATTAGTATTGACATTAATTTCCTTCGCTGTTGCAGTCCAGGCCTGTGCCATTACCATGACATCATGAACTACATAGTCAGCCTTTTGTGAAAAAGCAATAAAGAAAAAAAAAACAAATAACACCAAAAAGTAATTGAATATTTATTTCTTATATAATTGGGTCACTTTACAAAGGGGATGACACATTTACTCCAGGAACTTTAGGAGGAAAAAAGCATATTTATTACTTGGTTTTAACTGAATTTGCAAGGATGTGACCCCATGCATAATTTACAATGGATGCATTGTAACTACACAGCTTCCAAAGGGAAATAATCTACAAGGAAATTTATGAACACCATTTGAGAACCCATGGGATAATAAAGTAGCAGAAATGCATGGAGAAAAAAACACTTCCCTTTTGGGGGGTTTACTCTGACTTTTTATGATTAATTTGTAGTGACATGTTTCTTTTTGTTTCAGTTATTTAGCTCTAGCATATTATGCTTACGCTTCATCTCCTAGCTGAGGTTTGGTCACATCCAGAAGCTGTAGTGTGTGCATTAGCTTGTTCTTTCACTTATAGGAGTGTGATGGTGGATGACTGTTAGGTGGTGGAATATATCTGAGTGTATTTACCCAAAAGGTACCCAGTTATTACTCAAAGGTACCCCAAGAATGTATCCATGTCAAAAGTTCTGGTCAGATGAACCCCTTTGATGGTTTCTTTACTTAAATGGAGTTACTGTTAAATGTTAAAGAGCTTATACCATGCTTTTCTTTTGCCTTTCAGAGTAAACTGTATATATA
>NC_050512.1:5093659-5108158 GCF_002922805.2 Oryzias melastigma | reverse complement strand
AATTGCCCCTAGGTGTGTCTGTGAGAGTGGATGGGTGTGTGATTGGGGCCCTGCGACAGACTGGCAACCTGTCCAGGGTGTACCCCGCCTTCGCCCATTAGCAGCCGGGATAGGCTCCGGCACCCGCGCGACCCCGAAAGGGACAAAGCGGTCAGGAAAATGGATGGGTGGATGTACCTTTTGTGAATCTGCTTTAAGTAGCCAGGGTGTTTATTCCAAAAACAAAACAAAATGCAACAGACAGGATGGTGATGGCTAATGGGTTCATTTTGTGGTGAAATGTGGTTAAGAAATACTGACACCAACACCAGAGGAACCTTTCAGGATTCATTGAAATGATGAGAACATAGCATTATGTCCTGATTAATACTGGCTGTGAACGATAATTTTTGCTTTGAAGCCTTCTCAATCTCTGTATCAAAAATCCTCTTCGCCTTCATGTGAAGCATTTTCCTGGAGACACACAGAACTTTCTGACTTTTTTCAATAATCCATGTTCTTCTCATTCATCCCTTGCTTTTTCCACCAGGAATTGTTTGCTTCTTTATCTCCAGTCATCTTCTAAATATCACCAGGTATCTTCGATACATTTAGGATCCACCTTAAACGTGGTGCAGATTCCTCACCAGAATGTTCTTTGGCATATGCCACCGCACAAAGTTTAAACGCCAAATCCAGTGAGCTTTTCTTGGCCATTGCTAGACTGGATCACAACACAAATAGCACAGACACCTGGGATCTGCATGACTGTTCATGAGCTAGGGTGCTTTCGAAGTTAGCTGATCACCGCTAGCCTGTAGCTCAGCGGAAAAAGTATGTGTTTGTGCAAACCTAGGGACTGTTCCGGCAGCACAGACTCTTCCTGAAAGGGGCTGTTCTCATTTGTCTACATCATCTTGTGATAACCTGCTCATGTTTGTGTGTTTGGGAGGGGCTGGTGCTCAGCGCAGGTTTTAGGATTACTCAGAAAAGCTTTAACGGATTCAAAAAATTGCTTTGGGGTTCTTTAAAGTGAGGAAAGAAAATTATAATACCCTTAAAAGATCAAAAAGTTGTTTTTCCATGGTATAGACTCTTCAAGTAAATTTAAATTTGAGTTGCATATACATTTTTTTAGCATACTATCAAACCAGGAACAGTGGTAAGCACAACAACAGGTTGCTGGTGGAAAGCCTGTATGGGTGTTTGAATTTGCCAGGGTGTCTGGCATAAGACTTAGACGCCAAAGCTGGATTTTTTTTTTTTATTATTCTTCAGCGCATGAATAGGGATTTGAACATTCACTGCCTGCTATGGTTCTCTCTTTTCTCAGCTGTCTTCCAACTGTGCCATGAAGACACTGTCACGATAGCAGCGGCATATTTTCATGTCATTTTCTGGAGTCTCCAGGATACAGACTTCATCCGAGAGACAAACACAGCTTCGTGTTCTTATAAGATTAACTCAGCATGGGGTGCTGCTACTGTTAAATCACATAAAATCTGAATAGCTTGACTTGACACAAAACGCGCGCACACACACACCTAAGGCGCTAAAATCCATTCCCTCTTCAATACAGCACAAATTTAATTTAATAAGTCTTGGCAAATTTCCTTTTAAACATTATCTTTGAGATGTACATCTTTATTTTTTTTCTCAAATCACCTATTTTTTAATTATGTATTGTTCTTTATTGACTCAGATAAAGGGTTTCAGAATAAAACTATCTTGCTTGGTATAATCTTACAGGAAACAAGACAATTTCAAGCTTAAATTCAAAATATAACACTAGGTTCACACCACATGCGGAAGTGCAGCGGAATGGAGGCTGGTTTCATTCATTGTTAACCTATGGTGTAGTTCACACCAGACGTGAAGCCCCGCCGTCCTCCACGGCCAGCTCGTGCTCTGCGGGAATTGTTTCTGTGTCTATTTTTCATGAGATCGTGAGTGATTCGCATCAATCCGGGCAAGAAGTTATGCCAGGACAAACAAGAAAATCCGGTCAACTTACAAAATATGGGCAATTTTTCACAATAAAATACCGCAAATGACAAATGTGATCATAATTTTGTATCTAAGCAGAACGTAGAGATGAAAATAAGACAGAGTGGTAGGGTGTTTGGTTTTGGGAGTCTAAAAACACAATCAACCAGAGAGCCAGAGAGCAGTTAGTGACAACTCAAGATAAAGTCAAATTAATTGTAAAAGCTCTAAATAATCAAAGCTGAGCAGAAGCGCCTGTCAACCATCACAAAAAAGTCTGGTGTGAACTGGAGGTGAGGGGATACCGCACGCCCTCCGCACGCGCATCGCTTCACAGTGTTCCACGTCCGGTTTGAACCTCCCGTAAGTGAAGGGCTTTAGTGTTATTCGTAATATTTATCAGATTGAAATTTTACTCTCTTTAGAGTAGAATTGTATTTGGAACAAATGCATGTCCACCACAATGTTTTGGTTCAACAAGAATTGCGGTGTTGATAACACCCCACCTCAAAAACATATCTTACCAAGAATTCTATAGTGAATAATTCATGCAAGAATCTGAAACTGGAAGAGAGAGCAACCTGCCATTGATCAGCAGAATGTGGCAGGGCAAACAGCAGCCATGTGTTGGGGGCAAACTGTGAGCCCCCATTTGACTGAGACACAACCCGCATTCACTCCAACATAGATCCAAACACACGAGTGCTCACAGCAGGTTCATCAACTACATTTGTCTGTGCTCTAAATGAAGACAAACAGGATGCAATCAGTCACACGTGTTCAGTGTCCTCAATTTTTGCTCATGCTTAAATTTAATAAAACATACACAAATAAAGGGGACCAGACCATTATTTTTACTTTTTCTTACCATTTAAAACATGTTTTTTTTCAACTTCATTCTATTTATTTGTACTTTTTTGCTATTTTATTTATGTCTGATTTTCCTACATTTCACTATATTTTGTAAAGTTGCATCACAGAAATGTATTCTTCTGTGTATCATGACGTGTAAACTTGCTAATTGTATGTGTGCATGTGTGTTTCTCGTATGCTATGGATCCTCTAGTGAACTCATCTGGAGGTAATGTGTCAGTGCCATTGACCCTGGTGTTTCCCATCTGGTTGGTACACACACTCAGCCAGGAGTGACAGCAGTTCAATCAGCAGGCTACCATGCAAAACAAACGCACACACTTTCTCAGATGCTTACACACATAAAAAATACAGACTAAACCAAGGTAACAAAAGTTTTACAAACACTGCATTTGGCAGTTCTTTGGGCTTCTTTAGTGCTTTAAAGAAATACAATTTACATCTAATATGGGAGCTTGTTAACTTTTTTTTGTTTAGTTGAGTCATTTGTTCCCATTCAAGGAATATGTTCAAACTGAGAGAAACTGCTGGCATAATAAAAAAGCAAGTGAGTATGGTCAAGATCTCGACTTTGCTGCTAATGCACCATTTATCTGTTTTCTTCTGCTCATCCAAAATGGGGTCATGAGAGCAGCAGTCTGAGCAAAGATGCCCCAACTTTCCTTTCCCCAGCCACTTCCTCCAGCTCCTCTGGAGGAACCACAAAGTATTTCCAAGACAGCCAAGAGACATTGTCTCTACAATGTGTTGCTCCAGTTTGTGGGTCTTCCCTGGGGTCTGTGTCCAGTGGAACATGAACAAAACATTCCTTCTGGAAGTCATCTAGGAGGCATCCAGAGGGGACGACCCAGCCACCTCAGCTCAGTGTGGAAGAGCAGCGGCTCAAGTCCAAGTTCAAACTTTGTCAGCAGCAACAAGCCCTAAAGTTAACATGCTGTGTTAAGGTTAAAAATGTGGAGCAGCAGAATCTGCCACCGTGTCACATTTTGAGTATTTTTCAAGTAAGAAAATTGCTCGTACATGGAAATATGTGAAAAAAGGTGTCATCTATTTACGTTAAAACCACAGAAGACGTACAAATGAACCACGCAAGGCATGTAAATTAACTTTTTCACTTTGACATTCAAAGCACTGGATAGAAATCTCATTCCATCAGCACCGTGGACAACACCTCGTGATGTTTGGCTTTACTTAAACAGAGGAATTTCTCCGCTCTGCACCAGTTCTAAGTCAGCTACTAGGCGCCAGCCCACACAACCCTTAATGAGGGGGGGGCTCGGCAGAAGCTGCTGCTGGCATGCTTTGGGTGTCAGGTTGTAGTGAACATTTAATAACACAAAATCCTTGTACAGGTGCACGTGGATGAGGCTTTATCTGATTGCTTGCATGCTGTCCATCTATCTCCGGGTGGTCCTTTTTAAATGCCACATTATTTCCTGTGTGGGCCGTTCATCATCCAGACCCAGTAAAGATCTTTTGGGGTCACAGGGCTGGTAGAGCCTATCACAGTTACTGATGGGCAAAGGTAGGAACAACCTGAACAGGTTGCTAGTCTGTTGGTGGGCCACATAACCCATATAACAATTTACAATCCTATTCAGCTTGTTTTTGGACTGCAGAAGGAAGCTAGAGTGCCCAGAGAAAACCCATGCACAGGGAGAACATGCAAAGTCCACACAGAAGGTTCCAAGATGCAGATGCAGATCCACCATGCAGTCTCTTTCTTGGAAAAAAAGAAAAAAAGTGGGAATGGCTTAATTTCTATTAATTTACCCTGACAACAGGACACAAGTGACCATTTTGCTGTGCTGCTGATCAGTGCCCCATAACAAGAAATTATGTGTCTGTAGAAATTCAGCAGCCAGTATTTTAACTGGTAGCCTAAACAATGAAAATGTTCCCCTTTTATTAAGTGTTTGTCCCTTTTGGGGTCACGGGGTTGACGGAGCCTATCCCGGCTACTGAAGGGCGAAGGCGGGGTACACCCTGGACAGGTCACCAGTCTGTCGCAGGGCCTCAATCACACACACATCCACTCTCACATTCACACCTTGGGGCAATTTAGAGTCACCAATTAACCTATGAACCATGTTTTTGGATGGTAGGAGGAAGCCCCCGAGAAAACCCGCACGGGGAGATACACAGAAAAGGTCCTCTGTTGATTATTCTGTTTCAGATCCCCCACCCGGGATTTGAACCGGGGGCTTCTTGCTGTGGGGCAAGGGTGCTGACCACTGCACCACCTTGCAGCCCCTAATAAACAAACAGATAAAAAGAAAAAAGAAACACTTGGCAAATGTCTCTAAGTTTAACTGTAGGCTCAGTGGAACCTGTGCCTTTTTGTGGCGTCCCTAAGAAGTCAAACAATCTCCTGTCGCGTATAAACTGATAGATTTTTCTTTTATGTCTATGTGATTTACAGATCCATTTAAAATACACATTAAAATCTAACTTTAAAGGGTTCTTTTATTGTCTTTTCTTAGTGTTCAATTGATATTGTTTACTTTGTTTTTAATTCTATTTTAGGTTATTTTTCAAGTTTGATCAGTTGTTTAGAATTTTAAGTGTGCTACGCCCTGTGCTTCTGTCTGTAAAGCATTTTGGTCCCTTGGCTGCAAAGTGCTTAAAAACTAAAGATAGACTGAATTCGATCGATATGCAGCCTTGGCTCTTTTCTAGCATTTGTTTAGTTTTATCAGTCTGCTGTTACCTCCTGATGTTAGAACACTGACCTACGAGGTGTTTCAATGTTAGAACTCATGACGGGTGAAAAAAGCACCATATAGGTTGTAATTATGGCCGATTATCAGGGATGTTAGACCTCCAGCATCGATGTGTATGTCTGTGCATGCAGAAATGAAAAAGGGATGGTACTGCATGCTTTTACAGCATTTCTCTGCTCCTCTTTGCATTCCCGTCTCACTGCAACTCAATGCCACGGGAGACCTGACTGGGAGCATGGATGGATGGAAGACTTTCCAGTAAAATATAAATTAATACTTTCTTCTCTGTAAATATTTAACACCACTTAAACTTACAGCTCCCCACTGGGCCTTGAGCGTTTCTGTCTGGAGACTGTGGGAATGAGAGAAATAGAATGAGGGGAAAGGCATGGAATAATCCGGGTTTCAATTCACTTAACACGCTTGCTCTGCGGTGTCCTGGGAAATCATTTTGATTGAATAAACACATCATGGTGGATGTCTCTATGCGCTCCACAGAAAATATATGATACACACTCACACAGAGAGTGGAGGAGAAAGACGAACCACTTTGAAAATGTCCCCAGGTGAGAGGCAAGTGAAAAACTGGGCTATGAAGTGGGACTCTTAAAAGGATGAGGGAAGTGGCTTCTGTCTTTGCTTATCATTGCTTGATCATGTTACCTAGAGTAAAATACTGTGAGCTTCTAATTGATTTAATTCTCCCATAGGTGTTTCCTAAATTATGCTGTCAATATTTCTTTCATTTCCTTTCAGTCTTTAAGACGTGTCTTTAAAGCACAAATAAAAGCCTTTTGGCAAAAATCTCTGGGAGACAGAGTTGGTTAAGAAATTGCAGCATATGTACTATATGAATACAAAAAATGGAAGGTTTTAAGTTGACTAAAAAAGTAAGCATAGGACATGAGAAGTGTGGACGTTTTGCTCTTCTCAAAGATAGTTGAATGATTCATATGGAAAATTTATTAATGTAACAGATTTCTTAGAATTCTTCAGAGAATTGTTTTTGGTAGTTCCGGTTGTGGGTGGGAAGGATCTCCTGAGGAGGTCAACGCCACATCAAATTTACAGAAACCTTCAACTGAATCCACTGTTGTTAAAAGACTGTTATAGTGAGGGTACTTATTGTTTTTCATTATGGTTTGCTTTATAACAAGTAGGTCAGATCATATGATCGGAAATCTGGTTCGATCACATAGTTTCAGACTCAATCGGAATCGCATCCAAATCAGGGACTGGATATTTATTGTGTTGTTATTATGTTATCAGTGCTACATATTTCATCTCAACATTACAGATAAAAACTCTACCTAAATTTTGCATATCATGAACAGACCACAACATTTTATTGCCATAAAGGACAGCAGAATACGGCACCAGACTGAGCAGGAGGCGCATAAAAACAGTTTAGTAAAGTTAGTAAGATATTCTCAGATTTGGACTTCCAGACTTAATAACTCTTTTAATAAAAGTTTTAATCTCGTTGTAAGAGTTTCTGTGTTTTGTCTTAATTCAAACATTGACATACAAAGGCATTTTTTTGTTTATGAGAATGGCTCTATGCATGCTGCCAAAACAGCTGATAAGGAATCGTCTACAAAGTGCGAGCTCTGGGAAAAAGCAATTTTAAGAAAACCGTTCAAGGATCAAAGTAAAAAACATTTCCAATTTTTTTTTATGATGTTTTTTTCTTTATTGCAAGTCACTCAAGTTATAAACTGACCAATCAGATGTCTCAGTAAAAGCATGTGGTGGCCGCTGGCCCCCACCTTGAACATTCTAGAGGAAGGGGTGTGGACTTTGAACAATCTCATTCATGACTGGTCACTGTGGTGCCATAAAAACAAAAAAAATAATTTTAGTTGTTGGTCCTGAAGCCAAGAGAGACAAAAGGTGCTTTCACACCGATCGCAATTCATGCAACAAATTCTCGTGCCCCGCTCCTCTTTCGCCACGTGGCGAATTCGCTGCTCGCCGCCTGTGAAAAAATGTGCATGTGGGAGGAGGTACCAATTCTGTCTGTGCTTATCTTACAATATTTATTGTGAAGAGTTCTACAAAAACATCAGTAATCATGCCTCCATGTTTGGGTTATGGATATTATTAGACGATTTTCAGGTGCTGCGGGCTGTGTCTGTATTACAGCCACTTCCTCTGTGTTTCTGTGTCTCTGTGGCTGAGCTTGAAGGCTCACTGTATTAATCTGAGGGTGGAAATAATATTAGGAGAACTTTTCCCTTTTTTTAATGTCTTATTGAGACCCGAGCCTGCAGCCCCCACAGCTGTCTGTCAGCATCTCGAGTAAGTGAACTAAAAGCACCGATCTGTCCAGAGTGTATCCCGTCTTCACCCAAAAGTAGCGGGATGAGCTCTGCAAATCTGCGGCTCAAACAGGTAAAGGAAAAATATCAAAGTTCTGGACAAAAACACTTGCTTTGGACTAGTATTCTACCCGCTGGTCAAATTATTGAAAACGTCACATGCCCAAAATTGATTTACTGATTGGCTGATGCGATGCAGCGACCTGTTAAGCTTCAGGTATTTATATTTTGGCCATGCCGCCCAATTCCCGCCTTGGTGCTCAAATTGAACTACTGGCAGACCTTCGCGCCACGCCCGTTGCTCAAATCGCGTCGCGGGGCTTCAATTTACCTCAGGGCGTACCTGTGCCATTGTTTTAACATTGGAGCTGGCCGCCTCTGCCGCACGAACCGCATTCAGTGTGAACGTACCTAAACAGTTTTTGAAGCTGAAAGAATTCTCATTAAAATCTTCAGAAACAGTTAGAAACCTGGGCATTGTTATTGACTCTAAGCCAACTTTTATCCTTCATTTTAAGCAGATGATCAAAAACACTTTTAACCATTAGTGTCTGTATTTAAGAATCTGTTTCCAAGTCCTCTGTGTTTGTGTGTTTTGTTCAGGTGTTAAAAGCTCTTGTACCAGTTTGATGTCTGATGTTTGATATCATCGTAGGAAATCTGTGCTGTGTTTGTTATTTTTGGGATTTCTGAGTTTTTTATTTTTTTTTATTTTGTGATTTTTGGAGTTCACAACACTAAGTGTTCCACAAGTTCTCAACTTAATTTCTCTCTGATACATCCTTCATCTGTTAATTAATTGGAATATTACGGATGTAAAGGGCTTGTTCTGAAAGTCTGAGACATACAGGATTAAAGTGGATAAACAGAAAGAGAAAGTTTAATCAGATCTGTTGTACATGCGCTTTAGTCTCAAGCTGTGGTTTATCTGCCAGGTAATCTTTAATCCAGGTGATACTGGAGACATCCATCTGCATCTTCTTGAGCAGGCAGGTGTTTAATACACTGGTGAAATCACCACGATTGTAAGGCCTCTGTTGATAGTGGGTTTGTTTCAGGCAGGTGTGTGATTGCAAAATTTTATACTAGAGCAGATAAAGTTGATAGATGACATTTATCAGTGCAGGATGCTTTCCATGGCACCAGAACCTTCAGGTTCACACATAAATTAAAGTAGCTGATCTGCACATCCTTCTGTGCTCTGGGGCTAACACCATCTGGACTTGCAGCTTTGTTCGTGTTAGGTCTCTCCTGCGACCTCCTTGAGCACAACAAGACAGACAGGCTGTAGAAGAAAGCAAAGTGAAAACAGCACCTGAGGTTTGAGGAAGATTTTCTTTAACTTTGTGCATCTCAGAGTCTCAAAATACCACTTTGGAGTTGTTTTCAGTGAGGAATGAACAGTATAATACACCTATAAGCTCAGAAAGTAGTTTTTTTCTTTAAGAATATTGATCTTATAGAACTATTTCTTTTTTTGACAACAGCCTGTTTTTTTAAGTTTTCATTAGTTTGTCAGTGCTTGTCTGACCTATTGACAGACAGACAGAGAGATGGAATTTTTGCATTACAGTAGCTAAAAAAATAGATGAAACATACATAAAATAAAGTAGATTGCACTCATAAATATTGATTGCAATCTCCTTCATTGACTTTTGGCTGCTCCATTTTGAGTGCAATTTGTTTAGTTTTCCTGGAGTCTTGATAGCTCACATTTGAGACTCAACAGAGAACCCTATTGTAGAAGTATTACATGTAATGTTGCTGGAGGCCATTCTGCTGAAGCAAAACAGGGAGAGTTTCCATTATTAGAAGCACATTTCAAAGATCTCAGCTGTGAGTTCGGATGATCAATACCTTGCTTTGTCCAAAGAACAGAGGTTCGGGGTGTGTTTCAAATGGGATCACAACCACAGTGGTTGCTGTAAGTGTTTTGCCTCCATGAGGGAACACGACCTTGCATTTGATATGTTTGCCTGAAAAACAAAGCAACGCTTTAAACACGGGTACACATATGTGTGCAGAAGCCCCAGGTCATCACAGCGAACAGAATATCCAAGAGGACGATTTTCAGCTAAAGTCTTCTTTGGTGTGAAAATTGAAGCCAGACCCTGGGAGATCAGGCAGGCCTCCAATCTTCAAGATTTACCTTTTGATGTTTGGAAAAAGTAAACATCTGACACAGCTTTGTAGTGATCCTGACCTTAAATACATAAGAAACATGTGTTGGGTCTGAGCTTTAAATCTTCAAGGCATTACTTTTTAAATTTTATACCTGTCTTTTTTCTATGCGTGCATATGCAAAGCTGAACCAATTAGTCCTAATGTTCCATGATAAATGTAGGTGTATATGTAGGTGTCATCTTATTTTTTTTTTCTATAAAGAAATCACTTTTAGAGGACAACATATCATTAATAGGACTTTCTTTAAATTCCATTTCATTAACAGCACACTTACTGGCAGCTTTTTACTGTTGGGCCACTTTGTATTAACATAAACATTTCTGGAAACTTGCCAGACGGTTCATCCGCAGCTCCACTCTTCACTCCATCTCCCCCTGCCTCTCAGTTGTAAAAGGAGCTGAGATATTGCAAGAGGAGCTTGGTGCTTTTTCCTCATCGATCTGCTGGGAAGATTAATATCAATTGTTTCTTTTTTATTCCTTTATTGTGGCTTCAAGGAGTCACAGGAAGTTCACGCTGCTCAGTATGCACCTCAAATTCTTCGTGACTTTTTTTTTTTCCAAAATAAGGCTTTTACAACTATAAACAAATTTCCTACTAAAACAGAAAAGTAAATTGTTCCACACCTCATTCTTGATAATGTGCCCTGAGGGATCTCTAGGACGAAACTCATTCTTGTTTGAATGAGTGCACAGTAAGCATATCCACTACACCAATTCTCCTTTCTTATTTATTATAATTCATTTTATGTAATTCGAACCAAAGAATAAATAGTGCATTTATAGAGGGGGAGCAATGAATGATGGCCATACTGCATAAAGCTGACTCAAACAGTCACGGTGCCACTATTGCTTGTAGCCTTTTTCTGCTCTCGTTGCCAGAAGAGCTTGTGCCAAAATGTCTATTGCAAGTTGGCGCAATCTTTGAAAGTCATCCAAGAGAAAAGGTGAATATGCATTCCATGCACATCTATCATGTAGTGCAGACTCACAGGGTTTCCCCATTTGCACTCTTCAGCAACACTTGAAAGGCCCACAAAAAAAAATGACTAAAGTAGCCTTTTAATAGACCTACAAAGAAACGCAAGCCATTTGTTTTGAATTGAATTTTTTAAGACTTTTGCTTGCTAAAAAAAGTCTTTGTTTCCAGACTTTTACGACAGTAAAAGTAAAGTTATTCTAAAATTACTACAAGAAAGAGCTTATCTTTGCAAAGAAAAGTTGAATGTCAATCCCAAATTCTAACACAAACTATGCTATCACTGTTTGCTAAGACAAACAATAAGCAAATACACATTTTGCTATTTCTATGTAAGATTATGTATTTTAGCTTCGACCTCCTCAACCACAAGCAATAATAATAATGTATAATTGGATAGAAGAAAGGATTACTGAATTGACATCCCTGTCCAGTATTGACTAGAGAGAGATTCAAGGTACACATTAGATTTGAAAAAATAAAAAAATAAATAAAAATAGAACTAAAATATGCATTTTTAAATGTCTGGTTTAGATAAGCTGAAAAAATGTTAACTGGTGTTGAGATTTATGTTCATAGTTCTCAACATTGTCAACATAAACACATTTGTTTCCTTATTTCTGGTCTCTAAATCTGACATTTATAATCAACCACTACTCAAAGTCAACGTTATCATCTAGCATTCTGAAATTATGGAAGAAAACTCTGCTTAGAGGCTGTAATAAGCATTTTCACCCAAACAAAAGAATATTAAAGCCCCGAGCAATATTGCCACAATAAGCATACAGAGAGAATAGCGTTAGTGCTGCTCTACACATCATGCTTCCATCTAGTAAACCAAACAAGGTCCCATTTGAAAGATAGTAATACACAGATTCATGATATACCAATATTATCACTAATGGACAGTAACTTGACAAATACGCAAAAAAAAAAAAAAAATGTCAGGAGTGTAAACACTCCATCATCTTTTGACCTATTTTAAAAGACTTCTCAGTGTTCTTTTATGGTGTTTTAGGAAAAATGAATAAAAAAAAACTGGTGTTTTTTTTGGGACTGTTTATTGGAGTGAGCCTGCACCCTTCCCCATCATCCATCTGTTGACCTGCTCACCTGCTAGCTTATAGCCTCAAGCTAACATTTGTCATGATGACGGGGTCAGGTGTGGCAGACCCAGGAGGATAAAAGAAATCAGTATGAGAGGTGGATAACACTTTTTTTTTTGTCCTGTGAATTTCTGAATACTTGAAGTTGGAACAGAGCTTCTGTTGCAGCTGGATGTGGTGGACTGGAGCTGGAACTTGTCTCAGGAAGATGAGGTAGAACGAAGGACCAGGAGGGTCATAGGAGGCGCGGGATGAAAAACCCAGGGGTGAGTTGCGTGGGTATATGTAGCATGACCAGAAGCAGGGTTCTTGTGGGGATCAGACCTGTAGTTATGGTGGAGATTTGGATCCAGGTCGGCTCGTAAGATGAGGGTAAAGATGAAAATCCTGGAGACATGATTGAACAGTGAGTGGCAGAGCAAGCAAGTGACATGAACTCCATAAACTAGAAATAACAGGTTTTAGTGGCCAAAGTACTGCACCGGAGAAGGTAACAACCTGGCAGTGAATACTGGAGAGAGGCCCATCGTAAATGGTGGTCAAATGTTGATGGGAGATTGCAGTCAGCTGAGCCCAATCAGGAAGGACCACAGAAACCTGGGAGCACCATGACAGTAATATTGTAAATAATGTAAAAAAATGGCAAACAATGTTGGGTCAATGTATGAACAATAACTCTACATGTTCATAGAAGAAATAAGCTAATATCACATGATTTTCTTGTCTCACAGTTAGGAGGCCCTGGTTCAGATTCTGGTTGGGTCCTTTCTGGGTGGAGTTTTCATGTTCTGCCTCTTCATACGTGGATTTTCTACTGGCATTCCTGCTTCTCCCCGAGGTCCAAAACCAGGCTTCACAGGTTAATTGCCAACTCAAAGATTGTCCCCATAGGTCTAAATGTGAGTGTTTTTATGTCATACTGCTGCCCTGTGATGGACTGACAAACTGTCCAGGGTGTTCACCTCCTTTCTGTTACCACCTTACTTTCTGTTACCAGCTCAGTGGCCTTGTGGTAGAGTGTCTGCTCTGAGATTGGCAGATCGTGGGTTCAAATCCCACTGAGTCATTTCAAAGACTGTAAAAATGGGACCCAGTGCCTCCCTGCTTGACACTCTGCATTAAAAAGGGTTGGACTGGGGTGGTTAAACCACCAAATGGTTCCTGTGCGCGCCTGTGTCTGCAACTCACCGCTTCCCCAGGGAATGGGTCAAATGTGGAGAACAAATTTCAAACATCTAGGTGTGTGACAAATATTGCAACTCTAACTTTGTCCAACTGAGACTGAACAGGCTCCAGCAAAATAGTGACCACAAATGGGTCCTATCTAACATAGAAAATGGATGAATGGAAGAGTATGCAGGTGGCTCACAGGAAATAGAAAATCGTAGAATGCTCTGTGAACCCTTAAGATAAACACGTTCATGTGTATTGTTTTCTATAGGTCTGCTGCAGGCAACAGGTTCTGATGAACTTAAACAAGACATGAGAGCAAGTAAGGGTGAAGTTGGTGAGATCCAAATCCAGGTATGTTGTACATATCCCCATAATCCTGCGTACCGCACATGGCTGTTAGTGCTGTTCCAGTGAAAGGTGCATACTCCTTGCACATGCCATGAGTGCAGCCTGACTACAGGGAAAGGGTACATTCCATTTTCATGACATCCCTTGAGGTGGGTCAATGAACCTTAAAGGAACTGCAACACACACCTGTGGTCCCTTTAAGATACAGGAGCACGTGACTAAGACATTACGTGTGGATGTCTGTGTGTTTGGCCCTGCAATGGACTGGTAAACTGTCCAGGGTAAATGGGATTGGCTCCATGCTCCCTTGTTCCAAGAATTGTCTTTAATTTCTTTAGTTTCCAGTAGTTCTTGTCCTGGTCACTTTTGCCCCGCGTTCACATTCAGTTTTTTCTTTTTTTTTTGTTGTGTTTCCTGTGTTCAAGTTATTAAAACTTTCACTTATAGTCTCTAATCTCATTTGGGACTTTCCTAACCACATTTCATGACAGTGTGTCAGTTTTCCATCACTGGGATTTGATATAATCAAACCTGATGTCAGCAGCTCCAAAAAGATTTAATGTAAGGCAACGGATTTAATCTAATCAAGATCATTTGCAGTCAGGTGACAAATTATGGTCATAAAGTGTTAGTCGTGGGATAAAACAAAGATATTTTGTGTGTGTTTGGTTGTGTGTATGTGTGTTTGCACACTACCACAGCCTGATGTGCTCCAGTTCAGTGTATTTTATTAGGTCTATTTCCAGCAAGACCTTGGACCACCTATATAAGGAATCATGTGATTTAAAGAAAAAATATGAGCCAGGTTTAACCACCCACACACATTTT
>NC_050512.1:5088383-5093636 GCF_002922805.2 Oryzias melastigma | reverse complement strand
GGGGGGGGGGGTAACTTGTTAAGTACAATTCTGAGTAACCAGTGAATCCAAGATGAGATCAAGTTGTCCAGTTCATTGTGATATGAACAGAATGGGAGTAAACACAAAAATCTGGTGACACAGCACACAAGGAAGGGACTAAAAAGATGTGAGCTGTGGCATTTAGAAAGTTAATTAAATACATTTAAGTTGGAAAAGGATGAAAAACAGTAATAAACAGGGCATGCATGGAAATGAACATCAACATTGCTTTGTAAACTAGTTTCCAGGCAAGATAAGTAGTCAGTGAATTAACTTTTCTTAAACATTTTCCTTTTCTCTTGGATAATTCAAACTTTTTAGTGTTCTGGGAAGGACAAAGCACACTCCGAAGTATGGAGTCATGCTGTCTCTATGTTAATGCTGAATTGTAAAATGAGAAAGATGAATATAGCAGGTGCAGTTCTGCACATTGCCTTGTTTCAGCAGCAGAACACAGGAAAAGACTTTCTTTCTGTTATGTTTAAATGGCATACAGCCCATGCTCAGCTTAAACACTGATGAATACAGCTGTGAACAACCACATACACACACAGTAATCATTGTTATGCAGAGTTGCCAAGGTCCTGCTGGGCAGGCAAAGTTAACACTGAGAGATGGCCACTTGGCAGAAAGCCTAGCTCTGACATACTGCAGCAAGGCAATCGCCATCTCTCCGTCTCTCTGCTTAGAGATGTGCCAAGTTAGATAGTTAGCCTACACGGTTCCCCTTTTTGCCTCCGACCTCATCCACTCACTGTGGGGTCTTCGTATGTGACAGTTTGAGTAATCCTTGTTTAGGAAAGTTTTTGTCTGTTTGCAAGAGTGACGTGCCACATCCTTACAGCCAGTGAAGCTGGATAAATCAGAAGACTGAAACGCTTTTAACTATTTATTTTAGGATTTGTGCAAAGTGTAGCCCCTCCCTTTGATTTGCATTGACATTTAGAAAAAGCCATTCACTGTTTTAGTCAGTTGTATACGGAAGAGGGTTAGGGCCACCTTGAAAAAAAAAAAAAGGCCTTTGAAAATTCTTACATTAATCTCAGAATTCTGACTTTTTTCGCAGAATTTTCACTTTAATCTCAGAATTTTGACTTAAAGTCTTAAAAAAAAGTCAGAATTCTGAACTACGAAAGCCAGCACAGCCTGTCGCCCTTTTACTTACAAGCGCCACATTAATGAGGTTTTTTGAACTCACCTTCTCTTTTTCCATGAACAAAATGACATCCTTCGGTAAGCCTCGAGCACACAAAAGTCACTTACAGACGTCATTTTTGTTGGTTTTAATGCTGCAGGTATAGGTTCCGACTCTGCAGTGCAAAAGGAAGTGGTTCACATGTTCCTGTCGTTCAGAATTTTGAAATTTCTTTCTGAATTCTCAGTTTGAAGTCAGAATTCTGAGATTAAAGTGAGTATTCTGGGAAAAAAGTCAGAATTCTGCGATTAAAGTCAGCATTTCCATGGCCGTCTTTTTTTCTCCAAGGCCCTTCTCCTCTTCCATAGTTTTAGGTAAATGTCTGAAAAAAAAAAAATTTATTTTTAAACTGTGGTTTTATTTAGGTTTAAAAACCCAAATGATATGAGAAAATCAAATATGCGCTCATAACTTCTCTATCAGTTCATTTTTTTTTTTCTGAGGAGTAAATTCTCTCAAACTTGACAACTTCAGGCCATCATCCAGACGGGCTGCATCTGCAGCAGCTCTCTGATCGTTGACCACTTTACCATGTTGCGTGGTGGATCCGAGAAGACCCGAGGATGATTAACATGCCACATGAGGGTGCATCTCACCGGTCTGTGCATTGCATGTGCGAAGGTGATGATTCATCTCTACAGCACATGAATTTCAACATTTTTTTTTCTGCTGTCCCATTCAGTATATTCACCTTCAGTAAACATTGTAAGTTATTAATAGCACCCAGCCGTGAAATTAGTGCTGATGCTGTCTTTCTTCTGGACAGGCTGAGGATGCATTCTGGCATGGCTTCCCCTTTTCCCTGTAACTTTAAGTAACACATTTGGTCACATATCTGTGTGTTTTGGGATATTTTCTGCAAAATAACTAAATAATGATTGACATTTTTTTCTGTAAATACATTCCACTAAAATTTGTGTCATATTTGGTGAAAAAATTTAGTAAAAGTGCAATGGCTGTTCAAATCTTAGCACAAAGTTTCAGTTGTTGAGATGAGTTTAGACCCGCTGTGATGTCTTAGAATCCCAGAATTGAATGTGCAACCACTTACTATCATAACATAATTGATATTCAAAGGTGCATACAATACACTGCACCAGAAAGACTTACATAGAGTACATAGCCACCTATACACAAGTGTTAATGAGATTTTAATTCTACCTTTATGAGGGGGAAAACATACAAGCAGCACAATAAAACTCCCTGGAAAAATACCACATTGAAAATCCTAAAAGAAATGTATTTTTTGAGTGATTTGTATATAAGCAACGCTTAACCTTCTAAATGAGAAGCAGTTAAATGTTACTATGTCAACATACAATGGGAGAAAAATGTGTAACCTGTGGATTTTTGTGCTGCAAATAAAAGCTTAGAGCTTGTCTGTACATATTTGTGAGTGTGCATGCATACTTGTTAAATTTACTATAATTAATTACAATTATCAACTTGACTAGTGCAGGTGCAGAATCATTGGGGACGTCCATCTACATGCTTGACAGCACATAAACAATCCAGAAAGCAAATGGAGGAAAGTGGAGTTCCAGTCGACCAAAAGCAAGTGAAGTTTTTAGTCTGCTGAGTGAAAATGCTCCTGAAATCTCCCAAAGATTTATGATTTACCAATGACTTGGAGCTCCACATAATAAAATGCATGGCATGTTGCAAGTCCATCTTCAAAATGACTTTCTAGCTTTTTTTCCCCCTCAGTTTTAATTTATTTATCTTATAAACAAGTAGATGCTGGCAGTATTTCAAGCACAGACACAAACTGGCACATGGCCCTCTCTCAACAAAACTTTTCATCAAAGCAGGAAAAGGGGAGCAACTTTAGGTTCAGGGGTAACCAATCAGCAGCGTAGTCATCCTGTCTTCAGAGAGGCAGAAAGATGAAAGAAAAACCGAGGGAGTGCAGGAGAGAACGTGTCAGAGGAGAGGTGGTAAATGCAGCTGGAAGAGAACGAATTCAGTTGTTTCTGCTCAAATGCTAAAGAAGGACACACTGGCTAATTATTCATGATACCCTGTGACATGGAGGCAGGAAAGAAGGTGAGAAAAGATGATGGGGAGTGAAAGGTTTGGGAGTAAAAGGATGGAAAGCATGAAAAAAACAGGAGAAGGGGAAGAGTGTTGTGAAGAAAGAGAGATGGCAGGTTAACCAAGGAAGAGTGGAATCCAGCAAAGAGAAAAAGCAGGAAAAGGCAATAGAAGCGCTGGAACTTCTGGGGTCTTTTTAAGAGGGAGTAGAGAAGTGCCTGCTCCAATCAAGAACGATCAAGAACCTCTATGGTTGTGTTGTCGCTGCACGTTCAACTCGCTTCTTTCCTCTATCACTATCCATCCATTTACACATAGAGCATGTCAATTGATTTGCTTTCAGTTAGAGTAAGGGCAAAGGAACGACGCATGCTGGATGAATCAGTGTTCAAGCAGCAGACAGTATATATGTATGTATGTACTAGGGCTGAAAAAGTTACGTTAAAGCGTTAACAGACGCGATTAACCGAAACAGAATTAACGCAATCATATCTATTCATGCCCTCAGGCATCCTGACGTTCTGTGAGATCAGCTTACTCAGTCTAAAATAAACGTAAACTTTAAAAAAAAAAATTCTGTGGTAGAGATTTGATTAAATTAAAGAGATAATCTGGCATTTATTCGTACTTTTTGGACAAAACCGATCTTTATTTTAATAAATGAGGCGAAAAATGAGCGTCGATCCGACGGCTGCAGCGCAGAGCGAAAGATCCGCTGTGGTGGGCGGAGCGGAACCTTCTGCTTTTAGAAATCCAACAAGGCGAAAACTGATCATCATTTTATTCTGGGATGGGGATCAACATTATTTATTTCTACAATAACAAGCACTGGCGTTGCCTAAAAATTGCGGAAACTTCACGGATCACCGCAAAAGTCCTGCCCGCAAAGGCTAGCATTTTAGAGTGGACAGACACCCCTCCACCTGTGAGCAGGTTCCAGCCAAGCTGACCTGAAATCCAGCTGGATCAAACCTCTCCCAAAAATGTTTCTTTTAATATTTTTAACAAACAAAATAACGAAAATGTATGAGTAAAAAAGGAAAAGCTTCAAAAAAAACCCCCAGAATTTTCTCTTCTGAAATATATTCCTATTTCTGGTTGCTGAGGTTCCAAAGGGTTAAAAATAAACGTTCTAAATGTACAATTTTGGGTGGGATTTCATATTGTGGTTATTTGCATATAATAAGTGGCTGGCAAATACTGTTAAAAAAAAAATAAAAAAATAAATAAAAAAAATACAATTAATCGCTATTAATTTTTCCAGGTTTGCAATTTCTCACGTTTTATATACATATATATAGATATATATATATATATATATCTATATATATACACACACTAGTCTGGCAAAAAAACTTTTTTTTTCACAAACACACACACAAACGAACACTGGAGATCTGTGTGACGTTGTTGGTATTCTCCAGGTATCCTGCTTTTCTGACAGTTTGACCTTTTGTTTTATATTCCTTCAGTGACACTGCCTAGAATACAGTATTCATTACATGCATGCAACACTGTACACACTCCCAAGCACGTGCACACATGCACACACAAGCACATACAAACATGTGGAGGGGGTGGGTTGGGGCACCATGAGAAGTTTGGTTTGCTCAGAGGAAGTGTGGAAGGTGGAGGGTGACACGGGAAGCTGTGTGTTTGTGTGTTCTGCTGACAGTCTGTGCGCAGTCATATCCAAGCAGGTGGCCAGCGGATTGCCTGCATGTTGACTGTGGAAGTACACTTTAAGAGTTATGGATTCATGCTTTGCTCTTGACTGTTCATCAGCTTTCGTGATCGCCTATGTTTTTGTCAGCTTGTTTGTTTGCCCGCTTTTTCTATCTTCCATCTGGCTCTTTGGTACTTTTTGTTACTCTATTTGTCTTTCTGTCTGTTTTTCTAGTATATGTCTACATTTGTGCCAGGCTGTCGATTTTATTTATCTCTCAGTTTACAATTTTAATGTTGTCAACCAACTGCTGTCTATTTTTGTCTTTGGAGTCCAT
>NC_050512.1:5078820-5086601 GCF_002922805.2 Oryzias melastigma | reverse complement strand
GTTGTGACAGTAAAATATGCCCAACACAAGAAGCTCTCAGCCCACATCTGTTGGCTCAGCTGTTGGACAGGACAAGTTAAAAAAAAAAGTAAAGCACTTGAAGACCAAGCTAAGTTCTCCACTGATGGAAATCTATGTTGAGCTAACACTTCTGATGGAACTCGCAGAAGAAATCCTACAGGACAGAACACAAAATAAGCAACAAGATAATTTTCTTGTCCTCCTGGAGAGAAGAGTGGATGACCTAGAACAACAAGCAAGAATGAATAATGTCATTCTGATTGGATTACAACTCAAACCCTGATCTAGCCCTGACGCAGCTAACAATTAGCACATAAGCTAACGGTTGTGCTACTGGAGCTGCAGACGAGAACGTCAAGAGTCAAGTTGGATTATTTTTTAAAAAAGGGATTTCTTTGGATCTAAATACCATCAAGATCTGCCGCCCGCTTCCCAAGAGAAAGAAACCAGATAAACAAGTGATTCTTTTCAGGTTTGTGATTTAAAAGCACAAGATAGCTCTGGTATGGTTGCACGGTGGTGCAGTGGTTAGCGCTCTTGCCTCACAGCAAGAAGGCCCCGGTTCAAATCCCAGCTGGGACCTTTCTGTGTGGAGTTTGCATGTTCTCCCCGCGCATGCGAGGGTTTTCACCGGGGACTCCGGCTTCCTCCCACCGTCCAAAAACATGCGTCATAGGTTAATTGGTGACTCTAAATTGTCCCTAGGTGTGAATGTGTGTGTGATTGAGGCCCTGAGACAGACTGGCGACCTGTCCAGGGTGTACCCCGCCTTCGCCCTTCAGCAGCCGGGTTAGGCTCCGGCACCCCCGCGACCCTGAAAGGGAGGAAGCGGACAAGAAGAAGAATGAATGAATGAATGAATGAATGAAGAAAGCTCTGGTGAAACAAAGAAAAAATCTGAAAGGATTTGCTGTTTATTTGAACAAACATTTGACCACAAGGAATGCTGGACTGGCAAAGCAATCCCAGCCTTCTGAAACATAGCAGAGAGACTCAAAACACCTGGGTGATGAACTTCAGGATCTTCATTACACCACTCAGTTCACCGGTCCAAGGAACTGGTTGGTAACAACATGAAAGACTTTGAGAAGTTCTTGATCACTAACCCCTCGCTTACACCGCCAGCGTCACAGCTCCGTTGCGTGCGCCGTAGTCTTTTCTTAACATTAAAAGTGCGAGAGGAACTTCCAATGCAGGCGTTCACGTCCTGCGTCTGCGGACTGACCTCTGCGTCGCTGCGAATCCTTTTCGTTTGGTTCAAATTTTGACGGACGCCGCAGCTGATCGTCATCACTTTCTGTGAAGTTGGGGCTATTCACGACTTAAACCGGAAACCATACGAGCGAATGTAAAGTGCATCCAGTATATTTTCAAAATAAAACGAACTTTCCGCTGAACTCGCCGGTTTCAGCGTGTCGTAAAGATAACGGAATTTTCGGGTTACTCAAAGTGTGTTGCAGCACAGCGTTGTCAGTCATAACCATGGACAATGAGAAGCTGATCATAGAGATCCAGCACTACTCTGTCTGGGCTGAGCTTTCACAGGCTGTGGCTGGAGCAGCAGCCAGTGTAAGCCATCGGCTGTAGCTAGTCCACTCCCGCGACGCAACGAAGCCGTGACGCTTGCGGTGTAAGCCTGGGGTGATGTCTGAGCAATTGAATGAAGCAAAATAAGAGTCTAATAGGATTTTAGGTAAATCATGGCGCCTGGGATCTACCTATATCTCTAAAAGTTAACAGTGACCCTTCTTTTCACCAGAGTTCTGATCTTCAGCCAAATTGAGCTCAACTTAATTCATTGTGATATCAGCTGAAGGACAATGGAACTGACAAAGTCTGCAGACATTACAGATACAAGAACTTTCAAACTCAGTTAAATGCAGAATGACAAGCAGCAGAAGAAGGAATACCGGCCTTGGACAAAGGCTCTAATCATATCACTTCACTTGGATTCCTAAAGTGTGATTCACGTGAATGTTTTTTCTGATGAAAATAACCTGCACATAATTTTTTGATGTTTGATACTTGGTTTATATTAATAATTTTTGTTATGAAAATAGCTGTATATATATATATATATATATATATATATATATATATATATATATATATATAATTTTTGTTCATTGATCTCCATATACTCTGATAAAGGCTAAAATAGTGCTATATGCACCTTCATAATCATGTGATTCATTGTTACTTAAGGATTCTTAACTACCTGAATCTGTGTAGGTAATGTATAAATATCTGATTATTAATTTTGAACTGGATGTTGATAATTTATGTAAAGAAAGAAAATGACAAGGGGGAGCAGTGGTGGGATTATTTGAATTCACTTCCTCCCACTCCCTTTCAGGCAATCTATAATTTGATACCTAGTTATCCTTTGCCAGATGTACAGACTATCAGGCCAGTGCGGTATGTATACCGCAAAACAAGGCACAAGTGGTGATGAGTGGTCTCCGGTTGCACAAATGCTAAACAATTTCTTTGTAGTTTGAAGTAACGAAACAGATAAAGTCCTTTATGGCAGGTCACTAGCTTTTAGGGTTATTGTAACTAAGTTTTAAAGTGTGGAGTGAACACATTCAAAGTTCATGTCATGAGTCAGTTTGGTTGTATTCAGACTGGACACATTTGGTTCTTTTACAGTGAACCAGAGTTTGTTTCCTCCAATGATCAGGAACACATTTTCAGTCTGAATACACCCAAGTGGACTCTGGTCTGGGACCAGGAACCACTCTCTGACCCGTCTTTCGAGATGGTCTTATTTCATTTCCATCAGACTAAGCTGTTGTTCGTTCTGACTTTCTCCGGTCTGAATAGACTCTGTGCTCGGAACGGAACTACTGGACAAAACTGCCACTGTAGCCGCTCATGTACTGGATGTAAACACAGTATCAGCTCAACAATAGGACACAGCAACGCATTGAAATGTGGTTGGATGAATGCAGGGTTATTAAAACAACTTTTAACGTGATACTCATGCATCTCATCAATTTCAACACATCAGCACTGCAGTTGCTAACATCCTCTGAGTTGAAGCACACATGGCACATCTTCTTACCAGTAAACCGCCTTGCAGCATTCCTCTGCCATGCAAAACAAATAAAAAGAGTTGTGTCAGAGAAATACAATGTGTGAATAAGTGAACTATAATGACAAGGATTGTAAAACACAGCACCTCCATCTTTCTCTTGTTGTTTTCTTCCGCCCTCAGAACTCCTGGCTAATGACGGAAGAGATCTTTAGTCACAAATTTTTTCAATCTTTTGTTCAAAACAGAAATCTCAGGTAGACGGCGGTCTAAATATAGACCAAATGCAAAGTTCAGGACCACATGGACCAAAATAAGTGGACTTGGTATGGATCAATGAACTTCCCAAGTCTGAATATACTCTTTAACTTGACACCAGTAGATGAGTATGAAGCACAGTAAAAGTAACAAGATGATGATCGCTTGTTCGCTGATCATCATAAATACTGGTGATTTTACTGTGTGAAGTGTCAGGTGCAACTGAAACTCTTTTTTTCTTAAGTGGGAGCAAAAAGCCTACATAAATGCTAACTCTTTGGAGTGTCATCAATAAAACCCACCAGAATTAAGTGATGCTGTAGAAATGCAAATCAAGTGCAGATGCACATGAATCGTTCTTTGATCTGATATAATAAAAAATGAGCTACAGGAGGTTCAACAGGTCTAGTCTTTTGTCAGTCAAGACCTATTTACAGAGTGAAAGTTCTTCATTTGAAGAGCTGCTCGCTGCAACATGCAACCAAAAAGGATCCCGGGCCTCTGAACTTCCACACTTAAACACTTGACAGCAGCATGAATGACTAAAAATATGAATGAGCTCGTAATCTTAAAAAAGAGACCAGAATTGGATTGAAAGGGACACCAAATGGCAAAGTTTTGCTTTTTGCTAGGGAAGATATCAAATGTAAACAGATTTATGTGGAAAGTACTTTACTTTTGACTTCAGAAACATCTTTTAAAAGCGGGTTAGCCAATATAAACCTAATTCCACCAATGCCATGGAGAAATAGGGTCCCTTCATTTGTCACTGATAGTAGTAATGGCTGCAGCATTACTACTATCAGCTTAATGAAAATGGACTTTAATGTTAGAACTTACTATCTGCTCTATTAAACCAAAGAGATGGCTCATGTTGTTAAATTAACCAAATAACATATATCATAATTGTAATGTTTTAAAAAAAAATCAATGATTTATAACATGCACAAAAAACGTATTAATGTCTTAATTTTCCCTATCTGAGCTGGCATCTTGATCAAAACTGTACGGCTGAATTGCTCGCCATTGTTGCTGCACTGCAAATGTAGCTTGTGGTTGTGAGGGGCTGTAAGTTAGCGGGAGAGGGTGTAAACAAAGGAATGATGGGATATCACCCAACAGTTCACCCCACAACTTAGAGACAAATTTTTTATTAAACTCCTGCAGCTCTGCACCAACTTTGTCTGGTTGTTTATGTATTTATTTATTTGGGGATCCTGATTTTAGATGAATGTTTTGGACAAGATTGTGTTGCTTGTACAGTGAAAAAGTCATATTTTTTAGGATTTGTACAGCAGAGGATAAATATAAATAAAAATCATTTGCAATTGTTTTATATATTTATTTTTTGTCTTGTCTCTTTATTTTTCTCCAGATATATTGTTTCTGTGGAAACCCTGGCCAGCATTTGGCTGTATTGTGTTTCAAAAACCAATAACCTATTAATTTAAAGTACACCTGAGGAGGACTCTTAAGTTTCTATGGATCGACTTTCTTGCTATATTTGAAATACTGACATTATGGGGTTTTTCGTTCAACTTAGAAGACAGCTGTTGTCTGTGTGTGCGCTGGAAACAGCAAACAGTCCGTTTAAAATCACACCCTTCTTCATTGACTCTCCCCATCAGTCTTCTCTCATATTTACAGCCTGCCCTACTTTCGGTCCAGCTCTCTCCCTTCATTGCACCTTTTCTATGCCAGCATAACAATGAATGATTATTTTCTTCTTGCAGCACCCGCTCTCTCTCTCTCTCTTTGACTCAGTTTTGAGCAAACAGATCATAAATCTGGAAAAAAAAGCTATCGACTGCCCCCCACGAGTTCATCATTTAATCATGTTTCAAGTATGACTTTTGACTTCAATTTAAGCTGAACTGCATCTTTAAGACAATAAAGTCATGCCTCCAATTGTGTTTCCTCATATAGTGAGGCTGCTGGCGGACTTCCTTCCTTTAATATCTGTTAGAGGGCCTCAGCAGGCCTCAGGTAACCAGCAGCCAATATGAATGGAGACAGATAAAGGGGCATGGTCTGAAATTGTCTTCTGTGTATTACAGCCTGGAGAAATGTATGCAGACTTCCACTCAGGCACGCAAGCACAGTCCCATTTGTTGGAATACAGTCATGCAGACAGAAGTATTAGAGCACTATGAGGAGCTCTTACTCTTTGCAACCTCATTATACCTGCAGGCCCCAGGTGGGTACAGCCGCTCACATCCTCAGGGACATACTGGTCTGAGCATGTGTCAGTATTCATGCATATCTGCCTGGGTGTGAAAGAGGAAGAAACAAACATGTTTGGAAGAGCCACATGGTGGAGCTCAGCTGCCACATGCACACCAAGTGCCATCATTCAGATAGAAAAAAGTGGTCTGCCTCCCTACAACTACAAGCAGGGTGTTGTTGCAGTCATTTGTAGTGGCATTAATCTTGTGCAATGCTCATAAGACATTTTTAAGAAGTTACCATTTCTTCTAATCTGCCCTAAATAAACTCCAGATTTTGGAGAAATTAAACTTCTATGCTTACATGAGACCTAATGCCAGGTTCCCAACTAATGCGGAAGTGCTCGCAGAATCCGCTTCATCTCCAGTTCACACCAGACATATTTTTTGCGACGGTTGAGAGACACTTCTGCTTAGCTGTGGTTATTCAGAGCTTCTGCAATTAATTTGACATTGTCCATCTTTACTCGTTGCCAACTGCTCTCTGCCTCTCTCTCGCTGATTGTGTTTTTACACACCCAAAACCACACCACCCACTCCATAGTTAGCCCAGTTCATCACAAAAACTCTTGACAACTCAAGATGCTTGTATAAAACAATTTCTTCCAGTAGTGCTGCGGGAGCTGCAAGAATTTCCCTGAAGGGAGGATGGCAGTTGAAAAGCACGCCAGTCTGTGCGCTACGCACACACAGGCGCGCCATCACTCACAGCAAGCCTGCATGGAGAAATGGCATCAGTTGACTCAGAAGCAGCTTTAACATATCCTGATAATCCCGGAAAATAATTATCATCCAGAGCAGGTGTTTACTATGGATGAAACTGGCAAATTCTGGATAGAGATGCCCTCTTGCACTTATCTGATGAAGGAGAAAGCACACGCTTTTTTCAAGGCACAGAAACAGTGACAGTCCTCATGAAAACTTCGTAGTCCATTGTTCTGGATATAAAAAAATTAAACTCTTCATGTTGAGCGATACTCCAATGTTCTTTAATAAATGTTTACAAAGCATGATCAGAAGTGTATTGATGAGTATTGATCAGTAACGCACATTCTTCTGTCGCGGGAGGTTGGGGGTTCTCTGTATTCACGGATTCTGTGGATCCCCGAAGATCTCCAGTCCCTAAGCCCCGCAAATAAGGGGGAAATACTATATTTTCATCTCTACAGTCTGTTTAGATACAAAAATACGATCACATTTGTCAACTGTGGTATTTTATTGCAAAAAATTGGTTATGTTTTGAAAATTGACGTGGAGCGCTTACGGCTCGCACACAAAATAGACCAGACACCAAAACGATCGCTGCATTCTGCGAGCTGGCTGCGGAGGACCGCAGCGCCTCACATCTGGTGTGAACTACACCACAGGTTAACAAGGGCGCCGAATGGAAGCAGCCTCCATTCCCTGCCTCTTTGAAGCAATTCCGCATGCTGTGTGAACCCGGCGTAAGTGGCCACATACATGAGAATAAGACGGAAAAGCTTTAAAAGATGCTACAACTCAGTTTAGAATCTTGTTGTCATGTTGTATCTGAGATCTTAATTCCTGATCTAGAGTCAGTATGTGATTTACTTTTCTGCATTCACTACCACTCTCTGAGGTTTACTTGAGTTGACCGAGTCACTTCAATTTAGCCTTGTAGCCTCGGGCATTATACAGACACGTTTCTGAGGTACATGTCTGCCTCAGAATGAGAGTGAGTGTCAGTCATGCTGCATGTGATCCCTTTTATTAGGCTTATACTCCACCAAGGAGATGGTGGCCAAATGGGAGTTAAAAGTCAAATGCTTTTTGTTTAAACTGTCAGGGACATGAGTTTGGAAGGAGGGAGGAAACGTGCGTGAGTGGGAGAGTGAGAGAAGTCAAATCTCTTCACATCCCACCATCTTGACACTTGATTAACTGCTAACTTGGCTTGTACTCTGAAATGCTGACACTTCTGCTGCTGTAATGGTCTGTAATACAAACGAAATGACATGAAATGGTCCTACACCTCCGGCTAAGCATCTATCCAGGCATTCTGTGATTAATGCACAACTCTGTCCACATCCATGTTTGCTTATTTACTTTGAGACTTAATGACTTAGTGATTTTTGAAAAATGTCTTTGGTGCCTCACATTGTATTGGTAATCTGAATTGAATGAATTTAAGAAATAGAATTTGATAAATGTGGATTACTTTTGTCAAATTAACACATTTTATACCCATAAAACCTTGCTTTTGAATTCAGTAATCCTTT
>NC_050512.1:5075662-5078793 GCF_002922805.2 Oryzias melastigma | reverse complement strand
TATTTAAGCCTTTACATTGTATTTAATGTTTAATGTAAACAACTGAGTAAAACATATCTTGAGAGTAAAAATAATGTTTAGAATTTTTATTTGATTTTATTGAGATGGGAAAATTGTACTGTCTTCGATGTAAATGTAAGTCAGTGGTCAAGCAACAAACCCAAACTGAGATTCCCGTGATCATGAAATGCTTTGTCATTAAAAATGCTGTTTACTACATTTGTGGGTTTGCCTGTGTGAGCATTATTATGCATATTTTAATACTTTTTTATTTATAGTAACCCTGAACACATGTATGATCATGTGGTTGATCTACTTGGAAGCAAGTAGGGGTAGGATTAGGTTTTTTTCTTTGGCACCTGGTGAGTAAATGCTAGCAGATTCTAAAACTTTATTGTGTTCCAATAAGATTACAATTTGTTTTATTTCTACCTTAGGACAGACAGCACATGAGCTAATTTTAATGACTGAATAGAAATGTTTTATCAAACATTTTCTAATTAGTCCTGCTGTACTTCCAGTGCCAGTCAGTATTTAGACAACGTGTGGCTGACATTGCAAGTAAGATGTTGACAGTGAATTGTGGTAATATATAGAAAAAAGATTTGATGATCATGTAAAAAACTAAACAAAACAAAGATTGTCATCAGTGTCATCTTTCATGGACATGTATGGACGCATGAGAGCAGGCTCAACCGGAGCACATATCCTTATCATTACAGAGAAAAACATGATAATTATTAGGAGTCTGTTGCAGAAACTTTCCATGCATCATAAGCTTATTTTTGCTGTAGCTTTAGGCTGTTATTTAAAATAAAAATACAGCGAAGTGCTTCAGAAGGTTTTCCTTAAGAGTATATGCTATTGGATGGATCTGTGTTTAATGATGAAAGTGATGCAAATGCAAGCTGTGAAAGGCTGAAGGGGGAGGTGTGTGGGCTTTTTGTGAAGGTAGACTAAGGTGGAGGAGGCAGTTGTGGCATGTTGTCAACCTAATACAGTTTATTCTATCCATCCATCCATTATGTGTACCCGCTTCATGTTAAGTAGGTTCAATTCAATTTATGTGTCAAGTTTCAGGTTATAGAACAAGGCTGTGTCAAGACACTTCACCAAAAAGCGGGCTAAACTTCAAACCTGGGCATGTGCAATTGTTACAATCTGATAGATTTCAAACCATTTCAAAAAGGGTCAATTGCTGTAAATTTACTTAAAAAAATGATGCATACTAAAAAGCAATTTTTTTTGTTTCGAATTTAACCACCAAGACTGTTGGGGAACGCTAATCATCAACACTCTTTTTCATCCTTGTATGCTCTTTGACCTTCTACTGTATGTGTAGGACAGACTAAATGATGATGGAGGAATCGAGTGTGATGTCACCCAGACAAAAAAACCTAACCTCTGGTTCCAGCTAAATGAAGCCAATTCAGTCGCCATCTTTCCGCATTATGGGCGCCGCCATTTGGAGCCATTTGGAGTATTGGTCCAAGTCGGTTTGAGTCATGTTTCTAGAACAACTAATATTGAAAATCAGGAGTGAGCTTGCTTGAAGTTCACAGCCTATCCACTGGTTTACATGATCGAGGTGGAGGCCAGTGGTCACCACATGCTTTTTTTGAGGCATCTAATTGGTCAGTTTATAAGTAGAGTAATTTGCAACAAAAAAAAGAAAAATCTTTAAAAAAAAAATTGTTTTAGCAAGAAGATGCCAAGAAAAAAGTATAAGAGCAAGAATTGGTTTTCTGACAAATATAATGACAGTAATAACTGTCTGTTCCTAAATAGAAGTAAACTGGATTTTGGCTTCTTGGAAGCAGCAGGTACTTCCTGTTTGAAACATGAGAGGCAGGGGTCATCATGCTGTCCAGTGATATACTGTCTTTGATCTGTAGACAAATATCAATTCTGCTTGAAATTTGTCCAAACACAGAATGTTTCAAAGACATGTAATCAACCACAATACTGACATACTTGTATGGACAAGAAACAATGAAGGAAATGACTTTAAAGAAAACCAAGCCAAGGAGAACAATAACCCATCTTCTCTGCTATTGTTCAAGCTTTGTCCACACCTATGAATACTTGCTTTAAAACTGATTTCTTCTACAAGGCCTTGCCTCCACACTATACTACCAGATTTGAAGATACTGCAGACCCTTATTATATGTCATAAAAAAAACAAACAACAAAAAAAAAAAATACAATTTGACGATGACGCTGTTGCCCATGCACATCGTCACTATGGTTGGGTCTTCTGAGTCATAAGTAGCCCTGGCTGACTGCAAAAAGAAAGGTGAGTCACCATGGAAACGGTGAACACAATCCTTTAGATAAAGAGTTGAAAATGTTGTCACACTGCAGCTGTTTACATGCAGATGGATACAGTTATTTTTCAAACAATTCTGAAAGAGAACCTGAAAATAAACTGTTAAGAGAGGTATCCAGAAAGGCAAACACCCCCACTCCACCACAAACTCCTCACTCTCTGACTCATAAGGTTACAAAAGTGTCATCTTTAGTTGTGTAGTAGATATTTATAATTGGTGTAGTATGAAAACTGATAATTTTCAGAGTACAAGTGTAAATATGGTGTGAGAAAACAACATTTAGGTGTAGAATACTGTTTTGAACTGAACTGTTCCAATTTAGACATAGCCTGGTCTTTAAAGTCTCACTCCAACTATATTTCCCTGTATTATAAAATCATTCAAAGTGGTCTTTTAATTGTGAATGTGCAGTTTTTTAGCCAAAATCAAAAAGTGTGTTTTTTTAAGACATATTTTTCTGTACATTGGCAGAAGCTCATTAGAAATTTGTCTCTGAGTTGTGGGCAGGACAGTTAGAGGGAAGCAACCCCACCCCCTTCCCCTCCTCATCACTGAGAGCTCAGTTTGCACGCTCCCATGCCCCAAACAATCATTTATGGCGCAAAGCAAAAGTGTTGAGACAGAGACTGGGGGTTCTCCACATTTATGGAGATCTTCGGTCCCTAGCCACCACGAATAATGGGGAACGGTATTTCAAAAGTCCTAGCTGTTCCTTAAACCATAAGCCATTGTCTCAACAATGTTTCAGCAAGGCAGGTAGGCTACCTGCTCCTTTGCAAATGTAAACTTCCTGTCTAAGTG
>NC_050512.1:5073581-5075207 GCF_002922805.2 Oryzias melastigma | reverse complement strand
GACGATGACGCTGTTGCCCATGCACATCGTCACTATGGTTGGGTCTTCTGAGTCATAAGTAGCCCTGGCTGACTGCAAAAAGAAAGGTAAGTCACCATGGAAACGGTGAACACAATCCTTTAGATAAAGAGTTGAAAATGTTGTAACACTGCAGCTGTTTACACGCAGATGGATACAGTTATTTTTCAAACAATTCTGAAAGAGAACCTGAAAACAAACTGTTAAGAGAGGTATCCAGAAAGGCAAACACCCCCACTCCACCACAAACTCCTCACTCTCTGATTCATAAGGTTACAAAAGTGTCATCTTTAGTTGTGTAGTAGATATTTATAATTGGTGTAGTATGAAAGCTGATAATTTTCAGAGTACAAGTGTAAATATGGTGTGAGAAAAAAACATTTAGGTGTAGAGTACTGTTTTGAACTGAACTGTTCCAATTTAGACATAGCCTGGTCTTTAAAGTCTCACTCCAACTATATTTCCCTGTATTGTAAAATCAATCAAAGTGGTCTTTTAATTGTGAATGTGCAGTTTTTTAGCCAAAATCAAAAAGTGTGTTTTTTTAAGACATATTTCTCTGTACATTGGCAGTAGCTCATTAGAAATTTGTCTCTCAGTTGTGGGCGGGACAGTTAGAGGGAAGCAACCCCACCCCCTTACCCTCCTCATCACTGAGAGCTCAGTTTGCACGCTCCCATGCCCCAAACAATCATTTATGGCGCAAAGCAAAAGTGTTGAGACAGAGACTGGGGGTTCTCCACATTTGTGGAGATCTTCGGTCCCTAGCCACCACGAATAATGGGGAACGGTATTTCAAACGTCTTAGCTGTTCTTTAAAGTTAGATACACCATAAGCCATTGTCTCAACAATGTTTCAGCAAGGCAGGTAGGCTACCTGCTCCTTTGCAAACGTAAACTTCCTGTCTAAGTGGGTCTAAAAGCGCGCAGATAGTTGCTTCTTGAGGAGAACCAGACCCAACCCAGTTGAACATTTTCATGCTTGATTGTAGCAACGCAGCACTGTCACCAATTAGGGACTGAGATTTGGGAGTGGCGTGTGGGTAGCGTCTGCTTTAAAGCACGAAGTGCCATACAAGATCACAAAAGAGAACTGAATCACTGCGGTTTGTGCCCGGTCGGGTTAATATGACACCCTAACAGACATTTAAAGGAACAGAGCTGTGAAAACAAAGAAGCCTGGAGCAAGATTTGGGTGATTTGCATCACTTAGACTTTTTGCTCCAAGGTTCTCCCTATTGTAGGTGGCGGAGGAGCGCTAACAAATAGCAAAAATATAAAAGAAGGAGAATCCCCTTCCTGCAGCTACCTGAGTGACTATGCGCAGGAGCATAGAAGCACCTGCGGGGGTCTGAATTGTCTGCGAAGAATGTTTGATGCTTTCGAGGAAATGTCTCATTTATGCATGGAGTTTTGACCAATAAATAATGCCATAGAGGATGAAGAAGAGGAGTTCAGCAGGGAGACTTTGGCCCACCCATTGCAATTGCTGCATCCCAAACCTGAGCTTTTTCAAATGGTGTGTTTATCTGGTGCTGATCCATTATTTAAATAGAAAAAATACTCAGAAACACATTTTTATTCTTGAATTATTTTATGTATCTCCTT
>NC_050512.1:5058770-5073343 GCF_002922805.2 Oryzias melastigma | reverse complement strand
TGAATCACTGCGGTTTGTGCCCAGTCGGGTAAATATGACACCCAAACAGACATTTAAAGGAACAGAGCTGTGAAAACAAAGAAGCCTGGAGCAAGATTTAGGTGATTTGCATCACTTAGACTTTTTGCTCCAAGGTTCTCCCTATTGTAGGTGGCGGAGGAGCGCTAACAAATAGCAAAAATATAAAAGAAGAAGAATCCCCTTCCTGCAGCTACCTGAGTGACTATGCGCAGGAACATAGAAGCACCTGCGGGGCTCTGAATTGTCTGCGAAGAATGTTTGATGCTTTCGAGGAAATGTCTCATTTATTCCTGGAGTTTTGACCAATAAATAATGCCATAGAGGATGAAGAAGAGGAGTTCAGCAGGGAGACTTTGGCCCGCCCATTGCAATTGCTGCATCCCAAACCTGAGCTTTTTCAAATGGTGTGTTTATCTGGTGCTGATCCATGATTTAAATAGAAAAAATACTCAGAAACACATTTTTATTCTTGAATTATTTTATGTATCTCCTTCACTGGGAAAAAAATGCTACAAGAACAAGGTAAAAACATCAAAAACATTGTTTTAATTGAAGTGTGTCTTTCAATTACTCGTTGTTCCTAGTTTATGGTGAAAATCTATATGTGCTGTACATCATGAAGCCACGTCTACAGACTTCATCTGGATGTTGGAGTCCCTTCCAAACCTACACAACAAAATAAAGAGTTTTCAAAGATAAATACCCTGCAGAAACAAAACAAGTCTGAAGCCAAATCATTACATGTGTCTATTGGTGGTCATCTGAGCTCAGTAGATAATCTGTTAGTTTCAGATGTTTGCTACTTGTTTCCTTGTTTTTTTTTGTTTTTACCTCATTCCGGCAAAGACTTGAAAACAAGACTGTGAATGCCTCCTCTTTCTTCCCCTTTTAATGCTGATATGGTTCTTTGGCTCCCAATCAAATGTTCACTTCATTAGCTCTCCTCTCTGCTCCCCTTATTGGCCCTTGGAAAAGAAGGGCAAAGACACACATAGGCAGACAGCCATTTACACACTCATACCCTATCACTCAGTCAACTACCATATATATTCAGACACACACAAACACACACACAGGCAAACACGCAGGGGCAGGCTCTGACTTTAAATAATGAGAGAGCTGTCACATCAGATCAGTGTCTGTGCCGCAGCATGCCCCGGTGGTCAGTAAGACGGACAGGAGCAACCGCCAGCGGCTGTCACCCTCTGGACATGCAGGCAAGTAAGAGGAGAAGGGAAAGAGGAAGGATGAAGAGGGGGGGGTAAAGAGGGGTGATGACTGGGGAGAGATAGAGATGGACAGAGCTGTGGTCAGCCATCTGCCTCAGCACCCAAAGTCTCAGAGGCTAATCGGAGGGGAAATAGGGGGGAGGAGAAAAGGGTGTTAAAAGAGGGCTCAAAGTACAAGGAAAATAAAAATTAGACATTAAAGCAAAAAATAAAAAAATAAATAGGAAATTGAACAAAACAAAAAAATTAAGCAAATCTGGAGGAAAAAACTGTGAATTAGAAAGGCAAATACGAGAGGTAAAACAAGGGAGAAAGAAGAAAAAGAAAGTGAAATCTGAAGTGAAAAAACTGAAAAACACAAAAGAAAGCAGCATAGATCCAGAAAACAACATGAAAGAAGAAAACAACGAAAAAGAACAAACAAAAAAGAGAGGTAACTTTAACGTCAGAGGTGAGAAGAGGTAAATAGTGGCAGAAGGTGGTTAAAGCTAATTCCTCTCAAGTAGTGGTGTGAGGCAATGCCCTCGAGACTCTGGATGGAGGGGCGAAAAACACAAAGCACTGAGAATCTGGCTCTTTCTCTGGTAGAGGTCAGATATCATTAGTGTCCATGCAGCCTGCTGAGCCTTCGACCTTTATGTGTCTCTGTCTCCTGTGCTTTTTTTTTCTTCTTGCTTCCCTTTTCTATTTTTGTGAGAAAACTGACAGAGAAATAGGTTGCTGAACTGCAAAGTGATTTCAAGAGGAGATGATCAATCATAAATTTAAATAAAACTCTCAAACTGAATATCATGAGTTCTACTGGCTTTCCTATTCAAGTGAATACAGCAATGATATTCCTGAACTGACTAAGAATCTCTGTAGTGCAAATAGGATTAGAATCCTCTTCTTTCCTTGTCTCCAGTGATCATGTCTGTTCTTGGCATGTCATAAAAAAACCCTTTCTTCTTTCTTTTGCCCTGCTGATACTTCTCACTGTTTCATACTCTTTCTGGTAAAGACCTCAACAGGAAGGATTTTATCAACTGCTCAACAAAGAATCCTACCTGTGGTTTTATTCAGCCTTGTTGGAAGTCTTTGCAAATCAATACGACTTCTGCATTTTTCCAATACACAATGCTTATCGGTCTTTTAAGAGAATGTTTATAAAATGCAGTTAAGGTATTTTGGGATCTCATTAAGAAATCAAAAACTATTAAAATATTAGCGGTATTAGAATACATTATTAGTTTCTGAATTAGGACATTTATACTAGTAATTTGCAAAAAAATGTTTTATAGTTTGGGGCTACATTTAACTTTAATATCAGGTAAACTTAAAGTAGAGGGGTCCAAAGTCAATCCTTGAGGGCTGGCCTCCTGCTGGTTTTTCCAGAAATCCTGCCTTATCTGGAGCTGATTACCTGGATCAGGTGTGTTCAGTCACTAAGGAGCTTCAATGACAGGTTGGTTGGAAAACATGAAGGACACCGGCCCTCGAGGACTGACATCTGACACCCCCTGACTTAAAGTAAACAACGAGTTTCCTTCCTGGGCTCTAAGGGGTTAAGGACTGTGGAAACAATTACATTGGTTATTTTTCTTTACTTTTTTGTCTTGTAATGATCAGTAAGGTTTAGGACTGGTCAGGCCTAAACCTGGATTGATAAGACTTGGGGACAAAGAACCCAGAAAAAAAAAGAAGAAACACAAAATAGTGTAACAGAGTTTAATTACATTTACAAGATGACGCTGGAGTTTTGGTTTGGTGGGGCTTGGATTTTCCTGAGATCCTGGGTTGTATCTGAATCCAGGCTTAGGCTTTACCCATGGGTCCGGGGCTATAGCTGGGTCAAAAACAGGCAAGGACAAGATCATGTGATAATCACTGGAACATGAAGACTGAGCAACAGCAAACTAACGGGAGAGCAGAGTGGAGGCAGAACTAATATGCAGGTGAAGATGATAAGGCTGATCAGGGGGTGGAGGGAGGGCGGCAATAGAGGAGGGTCAAAAAGAGGACCTGGATACATCGTGAAATCATGACATGGATATTAACAACTGCATATTTCCTCACTGTTCTGTCGTTGTAAAACCATTTATTTTTCATTTGTTTTCTCCAGTGTCTAAAAACGAAAACTGAGTATCTCTTTTGGCCAACAAATCATATTGTTGCAACAAAACACTAATCTACTAACTATTCCTTTGCACAGTTTTCTAATTATAATTACCAACCTGGGGTCAGCTGTGCATTAATGCACGTCTGTTGTTAGTGTCCTTCACACTGCCCTCATTTATCCGTATAGTTTTAAGAAATATGTATGCAAACATTAATAATCAACTTCTGTTGGCCAATCAGGAAACTGATAGTTCTAAATCTGCAACTAGTAAAAGGCAATTTACAAATGGATACGTGGCATGTGACTCACAAATATGGAACACCAGGAAAAAACGTTGATCTGGAGTGTCAAAATTTGTGTAGTAACAGTTTAACCAAGTAAAAGCCAAAATTCCTGACCACTAAACCAGGCCTCAAGAAAACAGGACTAAACCGGAAAACAGTCAAAGCACACATTTGTGTAGAGCAGAAGACTTAAATCAGGGATGGGCAACTCCAGGCCTCGAGGGCCGTCATATATCGACGTATGGTTTGGGCCCCCTCTGTGTCACTCTTTGACATTTTGGGTGTCTCCAACTCATCTTTTTTTGACATGGTGGCTGTTCCCATTAAATCACAGGTCGGCAACTCTTGGGACATGGTAATGATGTGGAACTGGCACTGGGATAGGGGACCTTTACCTGGAAATGTTAAGGGTTAGGGTGGACTGATGGTTGGTGACCGACTGGTTAGAGTATGCCTTTTTCATCCCTGACTGTGGCCTGGTACCAAGTGCCCCTTGAACCACTTTGCAGTTGGTTGGGCACCCCCTTATTTAATGGGAACAGCCAGTGCGTCAAACAAGGATGAGTTGGGGAGAACCAAAATGTCAAAGAGTGACGCAGAGGAGGCCCGAACCACACGTCCATATATGACTAGTTGGGAGTGAGAATGCATTGCTGTGATATGTTAAATGTATGTGCTCCTAGCACCTTAACCCATCTCCATATGCAGGTCTTCACACGTGGTTCAATAACAATATTTGACAAACACAACAAATCTAAATACTAATAAAACTTCAAAAATTTAAACCTTTGCAAACTTGTGTAAATGGAACAAAACAGAAAACATAAACTCGCATAATAGTCAGGGTGGTCATCACAATACTGACATAAAAGTCCCATTTTTGCACTAACCAATAAATATTTTGTTTACAGTACCTCCTTATCTGAAAATAAAATTCATTATACATTGAGGAATGTATAGATGACTCGGCTGCAGTTTATCTGTGCATTTCACTTCCTCAAGCCATCTTTTTTTCTGTTCACAACTGAGACTGGTGCTATTAGTTCTGTCTGTATGTTTTTCTCTCTATTTTTGCAAAAGAATAAATGCCAAGACACAGGGCTGAACAGAAATATTGGACACAGTGATAGTCACAGACAAACATGTGAGAGCACAAAGCTGTTCAATTCTCACTCAGCTAAGTAAGCGGTATTCTTCCACTATCGCGAGTTCTTATCCAATAAAAGGATGCCTACATGTCATGCTCAACAGAAAGCATAGACATATGGTACAAAGCCTGCTTGGTGGCTTTGGTGTTGGCTGTGCAACTGTCTGCTAACAGCACAGAGTAGCTTGCTTTGTGAATTCTGAAGGCCTCCAGCAGATGTCATTGGACCAATCAATGACAATCAAGGTAAAATTTTGATTGGATAAAAACTCCAATCAAACAACAATCTAATCAACCAAGTTGATATATGGCAATAAATTGAGCAAATGTAAAGGGATTCTAACTACAAGTATTTTTTTGAAAAACTATTTAAGGTACTTTTTTTTTCTTTTTTAATAAAGACAAGACCATACTGGCCCTGACAGCCCACCACTGAAATAGAGGCACCTTCATTACTTTAACACAGACTATTTCCACCTGCCATCTACACTGGCACCCGCACACACACATACACAACCCACAAGAGTTTGAGATTGTTTCAATAATGGAAATGGGAGACACTTTTCTCTCCAATAAAATTACAAATAAGCATATATTCCCCTGACTGTCGACATGGACACGAGAGATCATCTGCAATATAACTAAGAATATTTTGTCCATGTATTGAGTGTGTGTGTAGTGGTATGTGTGTGTCTGCGTGAGTGTGAATGCGACCAACAACTACTATTCAGCGCGTGGACGGATGGGAGATCTCCACAGTGATTTGTTCGCTTAGATTATATGTCACTTTTGGAAAGTATGCTTTTAGACCTAAACTCCTCCAAGTAAAAAAATGCTAACAGGGCAGAGAAAATCTCATGGAGAATATGTGTGCCCTCGGAGATAACAAGTAATCAAAATAGCTGATGCATTCTGGGTCCATAAGCTGAATAATGCATCTGTGTGAGGCAAAACCTCATTGCCTAAGGTTCAGTTTTTCCAGCACTGGAAATATTTATTGACATAAATTCCCAAGTTTAAATCTATAATTAAACATTTGTTCTAAAAAAATCTAGAATTTGTAAAACTTTTGAATGTTTTAACATTATACAAGCATTTAGAGGTTTTGATGCCAATTAATGGTGTTCTTTCAGGAGCATTAAACTGAAGATGAGATTAATAATAGAAAACATTATCAATTTAGAATATTTCCTAAGGCCAGGTAGGATACAGAACAAGAAGCAGTAAATAAACCAATTATAGGTAACTAAAAGATAGCAAAAGTAATCTAAATACTGAAGCTAAGAAAGTAGAGAAGGTAAGCAACGGTGCAGTGTGGTACAAGAAGGAAACTCAAGAGACCAAAAGATGTAGAAGAAAGTAAACATACCTGAAATGAGAGAATACCAGAAACTGGAAAAAGTGAACACCCAACAATATTCTGAACAGTACAGAACTTTATATCTAAATATTTTTAAAGCCTACTTTCACTGTTACGTCCAGAAACATCCCAATCAAAATGTCTAAATTTGAGCTCTAATGAAATTTACATCAACATTTAATGTTAGTCAAATGACATGAATATAAAATAAGGTGAAAAACATAAAAAAGATGTTTCACATAGGGGTGTAACGATTCATTATAACAAGATTGTATTCATTTCATAACTTGTGGTTGCTTATCCGATTCAGAGTGGATATTGGCTTATTTTGAACAATCTGATTTACTGACACTGAAATCGATCCAGGACTTTTTTTTGCCAAAACTTCCACCATTGTGACTCAGAGATAAATACCTGCTACTGAACAGAGCAGGGGGCTGCACGGTGGTGCAGTGGTTAGCGCTCTCGCCTCACAGCGAGAAGGCCCCGGTTCGAATCCCGGCAGGGGGATTTGGGACTTTTCTGTGTGGAGTTTGCATGTTCTCCCCGTGCATGCGTGGGTTTTCACCGGGGACTCCAGCTTCCTCCCACCGTCCAAAAACATGCTTCATAGGTTAATTGGTGACTCTAAATTGCCGCTAGGTGTGAATGTGAGAGTGAATGTGTGTGTGATTGAGGCCCTGAGACAGACTGGTGACCCGTCCAGGGTGTACCCCGCCTTCGCCAATCAGCAGCCGGGTTAGGCTCCAGCACCCCTGCGACCCCGAAAGGGACAAAGCGGTCAAGGAAATGGATGGATGGATGGATGAACAGAGCAGGTGAAGTTTTCCAGATTCTTTTTTTTTTTCTTCAAGATAATAAGTGTCAATTAAATATGTGTACAAACAAAAAAGTAAACAAGAGTGATGCTGATCCATGAATCCATTCACATTTTAGTTTGATAATGTTGTTTTTCCACATCAGAACAATCCAAAGGGAACATTATTAGAACATTCAACCACACTGTATGGTCACACGTCTTTGTGTTTCCACACATTGGACTGGAATCATGGAATGGTTGATCAGTTTTTGCTGCATCACATGTGTGTTGTCTGCTGTGATTTAACTTGGTTGTTTTTAAGTTATAAACCTACCATGTCTGAATCCAAATGGTATTTTCCAGTATTGATTATCAATTTATTTCATTCGAAAATATGTTTTAATGCTATAGGTTGCTTTGATTCAATTAACAACTTGTCTCAGACAGATTGATGTGGTTGGATTGAAGAAATTTAAGTCACTCCATCGAAATTGTCATGTAATGACAAGGAGAATCAATGTTACCAGTTTACTCAGTAAGGGCCAGGTATGTTAAAGATTTATGTGTGTAAAAAATGTTCACAAACTTAACAGCACATACCTCAAAAAAAAAAAAACAAAAACATGTTGCCGTGCATTTACTAACCGTCACCCCTGTGTCTACACCACCTTCAAAACCTCTCATCAGAGCACAGTTATACATCACCAACCCAGATCCAAGCTGAGCAGCTGAAACGTCCTGGGGATCCCATCTTAGCGTTCATGTCAGAAAACACAGCAGACACCTCTAGTGTAATGTCAGACCATCTTCAAGGGCAGATGGACAACATAACTCCTGAAACCCAGTTTAAATCTCTCCTGGTCAGCTGCCTGTATGACTGCTGCTCCCTGCCTGAATGTTTGAAGCTTTCCACATTTCACTCTTAATCTTGAAAATAAAATTATTTCTAATGCAAACTTATTGGAGGTAAAATTATAAAAAAATACAAACAATAATTGGGTCTGGATTTAACAAGACAGTTTGAATATCTCACTTATTTGTCACTTATTTAGCATTGAGGTATCAACATGTTAAAAAAATAGGGTAAAGTATGCAAACTTAGAAAAAAAATACAAAACATAATATAGACCACCATTACAATTAACATTTCTTTACATGAAAATTAAAACATATATTCACAGTAAATAGAAAATATCAAACCACTGTTTCCTTTAATGTTAAAAAATAATGGAAAATAACTTTATACTCTAAAACCTTTTTTTTTCACTTAAAAAAACATAATTAATTTATGTTTTTAAGTTTGATGTAATTTTTTAAAACGTGTTCATAGTTGAGTCTTTTTATCTTACACTTCAGCAACATATGTTAATTTTTCTATGATTTGCCTTTGAAGCTTTTAACTTTAAAGAATGCACTCAAAAATCAACCATAAGGCGGTACTTGACTGACAGCCTGTGTTGTAATCCAGTGAATCCTCTCTTCCCGAGAGGAAAGCTCGCAGAAGAGATCCTTGAGCAACCAAAGGTGGAAAGCATGTTCTCTCTCGAGGGACATTCATCATTCATCTTTAGAAAGAACCACAGTTCGTGTTTCCTGTTTAAACAAACGTATATTCCATTTTCAAGCATAGGTAAAACCTTTAAAACTTGCTGAGAAACAAATGCCCCTGCGGCTCTCCTCTGAGCAAGATTTCAGTGACAGTGAAGCCACAACCGTAGTCTTCAGAGTCTTCTGAGGTTTAACTTCCTGTGACTTCTGGTTCAAAGGAAACAAAGTCGACCTACCACGGGTCCTCCTGTGAATAGCAGCATCAGCAAACTTTTCATCAATTCTTTCTGAATGAGACCAGGACAGGTTCAAACCGATGCTGCCTGCACAGACAAATTAGGCCTCCAGTGGTGAGTTGTAAACAGTTTTGGCTCCTCAGCTTGTGCTTCACTCTGCTCGGTTTCTCCCAAACTTTCAGTTAAAAAAACAAAACAAAACAAAAAAAAACTGAATATAAGCTTAAATTTCTACATAGAAATAATTTACTAAGCCACATTTATTCAGCTAACAATTACCTCAAAAAAATGTTAAAATACTTCCAAATTTAGAAAGATAAAAATTCATAATTGAATTATTTCATTTTAATTATCCGATACATAACTTAATCTCTTAAGAAAAATCCAGAAAAAAATAGTTGATTTTGTTTCACATCCTATAAAGTTCATGAATATGATTTGATTTTGACTTTTAAACAAACCTGGTTTTGAAATCAGAATTAAATCTTCAAAATAATTAATTTTCTTTAAAATTATTTTTTTGGTGTGTAAATTATCAAAAAAAAAAAAACATTGAATACACGCATCTGTATTTTAATAAAAATAATTTTTGAATACCGTTTTTGGCTGCCAGTGGCAGTGGGCATATTGTTCTGAGTATGATAGTATTAATACCAGGGTTAAGTATTGATACCATCGTGATGAGATTGATGCTTTCGTCACAGTTTTTCTTCAATAAGTTCAGTAAAGAGCTTGAATTTACTGATGGAGTTCATGCAAGTGAAGTGTCTGTCTGTGGTGTTGCCAGATTGGGAAAAGAAACAGACCAATTTGAGTAAAAACCTGTCCTATTTGTGCAGGAAACTGCCCAACGTTGTCAGTGTGAGTAAACAGCACACCTCCATCTTCACCACTGCTCCCCTCCCCTCTCTGCTTCATTGTAGAACTGAAAGAGTTGTTAAAAAGCCACATATTTTAACAAAATGACAGGATTTTTGTTGTGTTGTTTATGTTCTTAGATATCTTACTATCTTGTTTTGTTTACATTATCTACAAATGACTGATATTGTATCACTGCCTTTTTAAATACATGTATGGTGTTGTTATACTTACAAACTTTTCTTACATTTTTTTAAATAATATTTTGTACTAGTTACTGATTGCTTCTTATTATTATTGTATATGCCTTTATTAATCTGCATGTTCTGTATTTAATGTATGTTCACTTCAGATTGTTATAGTTAGTTAATTAATATTTTCTAAAAGTCCTTTTATTTTATTATACACATAGTTAACGAAAAATTGTGTATTTACGACATTTTTTAAAGTAAGAAATTTGTACTGTGCATCTGTAACTACATGGTATTGGTTTGATACCCAAACTCGAAGTATTGCTGACCCCTAGTTGCCATTTCAAATATATATATATATATGTAATTAAATGAAAAAAATAAAAAAACATTCATTCGGCCAGCTGACGGAGGGCATTACGAATGCGGCAAAATCGAGTGTATGAGTCCATGCCTATGCAATGCACATAGAAAATAGACCACTGTGTAAACTGTAGCTTATACACAGCACAGTAAAATATGTAATGCATCCAGTGCAGAATATGACTTCTCTAAATGTTGACCATTTTTATAAACATCCCCCAAAGGTTTACCTTTTAATTTATTAGCATAACCTAAAGAAGCAGAGGCCATGCTGTTAGATTACCACCTTTTCCTTCAGCTAAGCTCATGTTAAATAAAATCCCAACAGGTCTTATTACAGGAAAAGTACTTATCTGAATATTTAAAATAGAAACAACCTCTAAAATATTTTCTAATTGTTTCGAGACAGTAAAAAAACATTTTTTTGTTTTTCTTCATAGGTGTTCAGCTGGTGAGGTGAGTAACATGTAAATAGGCTCCAAATGCAGGGCTTGTCAGAAAGTGAAGATGTGGCACTTCAGAGGAGAAATCTGTCTCACCACCTTCACATTGGAGAGAGAGCTGTTAGGCCTCCGACTGCTGTTAACTCCACTCTATTATCCTCTTAAACTCTCTTTTACTCATATTAGCCCTTACTCATCCTGTCAGCCTTCTGCTCAGCCAATGCTAATGCTTTACTCAAAATATATGTATATGTGTACTGCTTTGTCTGATTTCAGGGTTCAACTGAAGAAAATCTGCTCCTATGAATAAAATATCAAAGAGTTCAGTGATTATTGACAGTCTCATATAGGTCTAAAGTCTGGGATGCTAGAGTAAACACTTGAATCAGACTGAGCTATGTTCCCTGGAGAGAGTTATTGCTGAAAACTGGTTAAAGTGAACTTTATTCCTGTTTATTTTCATCAGACTTCACCCTGTTGAAATAACTTTTGAATAGTTGGCACCCATTGAGACCACAATGCCACCATTAAAGCAAACAGCATTTCATTCTGGTTCAGGTCTGAACTTTGACTGGGACATTGAATGGTTTAATGCGTTTTCTTTTCAGTGATGTTTCCCGCTGTGTTTGCCATCATTATACTAGTGCATGACCCTACTTCAGCCAAGGAGAAAGTCTCACAAGCTCATCTAATGTCTGACTCCAAACCCTTCTGGAATTCAAACGAGTTTATGGTCAAGTGAATGTGCATGAAATACTGTCTTCACCTCTGTACCAACATGCCAGACAGCAAGATGTCTTTGGCTGAATGCTGGATTTTCTGTAGCTGGTTGTCAGTAACAAAAGTGGTTCCTAACTTTTGACAAAATGAGGGAAGACTAAGGTTGGTCCGAATCCCCAACCACCCCCGATTCCTAACTACTAAAAAACTATTTAGTGCGGGACTATATAGTGCCCTTGATTTTAAAGGTAATTCGGACACGATGCTCACTACTTTTCTTTCGTTTTTCGAAAAACATTTTTCAAAAAAATGACGTCATCAATTTCACAAAGTGAAAATCGAATAAAAACAAACATTTCACTGGATTTATTTATGACTCCACTGTGTTCTGATGGTGAAAATGTGGATGGTTTAATATTGCATTTAAAGACACGTTTCTGTTCGAAGATGTTCAACCGCAATGCATTGTGGTCTATGCTGGGCGTCACTTATGACACTAAGCTAACTTTTATCCCACACATTAAGCAGGTGATCAAAACTGATTTTTATCATCTTAGAAATTTGGCTAGAGTCCGCCTGATTCTCTCTTTTGCTAACATGGAGACGCTGATGCATGCTTTTATCATCTGTAGAATAGATTGCTGCAACACCCTTTTAACTGGTCTTCCAAAAAGTAGCATCACGAACCTTCAGCTTTTACAAAATTCTGCTGCAAGAGTTCTCACAAAGACCAGGCGACGGGCTCAAATCACCCCGATTTTAAAATCTCTGTATTGGCTCCCCATAAGCTTCAGGATTGAATTTAAGACTTTGAATGGTTTTTAAATGTCTTAACGGTCTTGCGCCTTCTTATTTGTCTGATCTCTTAGTAAAATATGAACCCTCGCGGACCCTGAGATCCTCTGGCACTGGTCTACTAATTGTTCCACCTGTGAAAATCAAAACGTACGGAGAGGCATATTTTCAGCATTATGGCCCTCGTTTGTGGAACAGTCTGCCAGAGAACCTGAGGGCCGCAGAGAGAAAGACCTTAAGACCCATCTTTTTAACCATGCTTTTAGCTAATTTTATTATCCCTTTTTATTTTGCATTTATTCATTTATCTATGTGATTATGTTTTATGATTTTACACAGGTTTATTATTATTTCCTTTGATAATCTTTATGGGCATGTTTTATTATTTAATTGTTAAGGGATTTTATGAATATGTTAAACATTTTTATTTTCACTTTTTCATTTTATTTTCCAGTTCTTCCTCAGCTGGATCCTCTCCCTCTGGGTTGGTTGCTGTCCAGTTGCCACAGCTCTAGATGTGGACCTGCGTCGATGCCTAGCTGTGATGACGCTGGGACCCCGTCTGTGATGCTGCACCTGGCTGGCTATGCGTCCGTCCCCAGAGGAAGAGGTTCCAACTATATTAGCGTTTCTAACAACTAACTTCCTCTGCTCAGCTTGTACTCAGTCTGCTCTGTCATTAAAGGGGGTGGGAGCTGTGAAAGGGATTGGGGGCTGCATGTGGATCTGGGTGAGGGGACACATTGTGTATTTTTTAGCGTATCTTACATTTTTGTTGTTCGTTTTTCAGATTGTTTTATTTACGTGTAAAGCACTTTGTGTTATATTCTGTATGAAAAGTGCTATATAAATAAATTTTGATTTTATTTGATTTATATCCACTAATCTAGTGACCATCGATGTAAGCTAGTTTTTCGAATTAGTAGATTCAGAGAGCACTAGAAAATGGCGAACGCAGTATGGAGGGGAATTTGGACACAACCTGAAACTGTTACACCTATTCAAAAATTAAATACTTGAATCTAGACAAAGATGAAGAAACATTGTGTAAGAATTTTTCTGTAAACCGTGCATGAGTGTGTTTATGTGCTTGTGGGTACGTGTGAAGGTGTGAGTTTGCGTAAAATTTCAAATGTGTATGAACTGCACAGTAAAAGAGAAAAAAATAACAGATACCCTGAGGAAAAGCTTTGGGGAAAGAAGGTTAATGAGATGGTTGATTTTAAAAGTCCCATTCCTTCTGGTAAAAGAAAAGTTGTTCATATTTTTCTCTTTATTTATTTATTTAGTTATTTAATTATGACAACAGTTTTAGAGTTCTAAAGTTCTTGACGGACAATTTTTGTGGACAGTTCCACAGATTAAATAATGTCCAATTTGACGTCAACTTTAGATTAAAGAAAAAAACAATGAATAAAGCAATTTAAATGAAAGTAACGCTGCAGCTCCTCTTTTATTTATTGAAAGTGAGATTGAAAGATTCAATTGAGAAGATATTGAAGAACATTTAACTGAGCATGAAAGTCAGTCTTTGGTATGACTAGTTTACGCAAATGTTTACTCGGTTTGTGGCGACCAAGTCTATTAACTTTTTTTTTTTTCATTTAGTGACAATACCCAACATTGAAATAATAGTAAATAAACATAAACAGTTCATAAATGATAGGGAGCAAAATGAAGAAAACTCATATTATTTGCCAACATTGTTAACACTAGAAGTCCTAAGCCTGCGCAAATTTGCGCAGGGAAGAGTCCCCCCTCCCCCTTTAGTCTGAGAGCCCATTGTTGTGTCATGGTGGGTCACTGGTGAGCCATTAACTTGCCCATGTATATGTTAATGCAGCATGTAGTACTTAATGTGTATTTGAACTAACAGGTTGTGTGGGGGTTGGAGTTACCTGATGCATGTGGACAAGTATTGGCTTTCCTGCTTTTACTCACATTTGAACTAAAGTTCCATCTCATTCCTAACCCAGAGTTCATTATGATGTTGCTCCATCTTTTGCTGTTATTGCAGCTTCATCTCTTCTGGGAAGACTGTCCACAAGGATGAGGAGAGTATTTATAAGAACTCTGGATCATTCTTCCAAAAGCTCATTGGTCAGGTCACACTGATGTTGGTGAAGAAGGTCTGGCTCTCAGTCTCTGCTCTAATTCATCTCAAAGGTGTTCTATGGCGTTCAGTTCAGGACTCTGTCTTCCATGTCTTTATGGACCTTGCTTTGTGCTCTAGTGCACAAAAATGTTGGAAGAGGAAGAGCCCGCTCCAAACTGTTCCCACTAAGGTTGGGAGCATTGTCCAAAATGTGTTAAAAATAAAAAAAAAGTAAAAAGTAAAAAACAAAATCTTTCACCTGCAGTGAACAGTTTTGAGGTAAAAATAAAATTTAAAGGTAAAAACTAATATTTAACTTGGACTATTCCTGAGCGGGATTCGAACTCATGACCTTCTGAATGTGAGTCCGCAGCCATAACCACTTG
>NC_050512.1:5049057-5058670 GCF_002922805.2 Oryzias melastigma | reverse complement strand
AAGGAAGGGACGCAGGAGGACGAGCAGCATCCATCCCTTCAGGAGTAGAAGTTGTGATATCTGACAGTTTCAGTTACCTCCCACACGAGAGAGGGACTCACACCAAAGCTAAACCGCTTGAATGCTGGTCTGCTCGGTCCTCTGTGGTTCCTCTCAGCAGTTTGGTGGATCGATCCAACCACAGACTGTTGCTGTAGGCCAAAATACAGACACGACAACAGTTTCATTTCCTCAGCAAAAGCTTATGGGCTGCTGCAAACCACAGACTCGTAAAATCTGTTTAGCATGCGTGTCAAAGTCAAGGCCCGGGGGCCGGATCCGACCCTCGGGGTAACTATCCGGCCCTCCAGATCATTTTATTTTATTGTTATTAATGGCCTGATGTCATCTTGCGCTGATTTCTAACTTGTATAATTTTGACAAAATATATTTTTATGGAGATTAAAATATTGAAAGTTATTTAAGGTTTGAGTTGATTTATTCTGGAATAATATTCCTGCATTTTATTATTCATGTCAGTTTTAAAACTTGGCATTCTGCTAGCTTTTTGGCCTTTTATGACATTTATTAAGATTTTTAGGCTATTTTGGAGTTTACCTAATATATTAGCTACATGCTAGCTGCTTTAACTAATTATTTTTTTATGTTTTTTAAAGCTGTTTAGGAGTTTAGTTGATGTTTACACACTAGCTGTTCTTTTAAAGTTTTTTGTGGCTATTTTAGCTAATTTTTCAGGTAAATATTAGCTGTTTTGGGTAATTTAGGCTTTTTCTTTCTCCTTTTTTTGGCTATTTTGGAGTTAAGCTAATTTTTTTAGCTACAGGCTAGCTTTTTTGGCCAACTTAAGTTTTTTCTTTTTAGTTTAATATTTTAGTTGGCTAACAGCGTTTTCAGTTATCAATTTCAGCATCTTCAGCTGCACTAGCATCTTCTGTGGACAAATTCAGCTTACAGCATTCACACTAGCATTGCAGGAAATTCTATACATAAAGTTCATAGTAATGTTTAAATGCTATGGTCTTATATTTTAAAAATGTAGTTTTAGTGTTCAATAAATGTCAGAAAACTGAGTAAAATTATGGTAAATGTTTATTCTACTGTCAAAGTCGTTTATTCTTAGAATACCATAAGTTCATTATTTTACATGTGAGCTACTAATATATATATATATTTTTGAAAACTGGATTCAAAATCTATGGAGCCAGATCAGTCTCATAATTCAGAAATGAACAGAGTCTGTTTCACAAACCCACACACTCCAATTCACAAATGTAATTTTAATTCACAAATGTAATTTTATGCAAAACACGCAATAAAAATTTGGAAATGCACACTACAGGTTTCACAAACACACACGTTGTGTTTCACACACTCACACTAAGTGTTTCACAAATAAAAATAAGTATTTCATAAATGTGCACACTGTTTCTCACAAATGTGAACGCTGTTTTTCACAAACACCCAATAAATGTTTCAGAAACTCATCTTTTAGCTACACTTGTAATATAAACTCTTAGATCAAGTGAACTACAGAATGTTCATGTACAACCCCCTCTCATTTGTGAAATCTCTCCACATTTGTGAGAGAAATCCCCGGATGTGAATGTGTTACGCCCTTTTCATTTGTGAAATCTCTCCACATTTGTGAGAGATTTTGCTGCGGTGAATTTTGAGACTCTCCTAACGTATCCGGTCAGCCGATGCCATTATTGGCTACCAAATCTGTCAATCAAAGTAATCAGCAAACCAGGCGTGTTCGCTTTCAGCCAATCGTATGGCCCATTAGATTTTCTCCGTCATTTCTAATCGGCAGTGGGATGGTTCAGCGGTGCAGAAACATGGCGGAACGGACACCCGACCGGGACCAGTCTCAGCCTGTGAGTAACATGTTTATTTGATTATTCCTTCGTGTGCACGGTTTCCATGTCAAAGAATAAAGAGTTGGAGCGTTCTGCTCACCAAACTGATGCGTGAATGAGTCGTTTGATCACATTGACCGCTAGCTAGCTTAGCTTAAATACTCCGCGGTCATGTTTTTAAAGTGGTAGAAAGCGCCGGGGTTTATCTATTTATTGGTGACGTTGTTACGTTTTATACTAGGCACACAAGCTCTTACCACATCACGAGTAACGGCAGGGGCCTCGAGACTAACTGGTTCTCGAAGCAAGTTGGCTACCTGTGAGTGACCGGCTAGCGTAGCGTGGTTAACGTAACCGCGCTGGCTAGCGGCCACAGGCAGCCTCTAGGTTTTTACCATGATTCACGCAGAACCGCGGGAAAAACCTGCCGGATTTATACTAGCTATAGAATTGGATAGAAATGATAGAATGTTTAGATTTGGAGACAGTTTTTTTTCCAACTCACTTGTGCAATGCTAACGAGCTGTTGCGTGTTTGCATGTGCATAAAGTTTGGATTTGGAGACGGGGGTGTTTACACTATGCCAACAAGCTGTCCCGTTTTTTACCCAGATGTAAATACATGACTGACCGATTTAAAATGAGACAGTGTTCACAATTCGGACTTTTAATCGTGGCAGACAAGTGCCACATTATTGGTGGGGGGCAACATTTTTTGTGGTAATAGTTAAAGAAATTCATCTTTAAATTCCGGCTGATGAGCTTTGACACAGTACAAAATAAGCACTGCTATATTCATGTAGGCTTCTGTGATCACAGCCAGTGTCTTGTTGTTGTTTTCACCTGTTCTTCAATAAAAGCTCAATTATCATCGCAAGAGTATATATATATAAAAAAAAACATTTGTAGTTTTGTGATTTAATTTCAGCCAGTTAAAATATCTAATCCATGTTTTTATTCATTTTCTAGCAATCACTGAGGCATGGCATCCTCCAAAGGCTGTATCACTGACTGTCCAGCATCTTGGAGAGACAGCACGTGGATATGGCTATCGTCCCTCTGCTGACTGATGGTGACATGGAAGCTGCAGTAGCAGCTCTGACCATAGAAGATGTTGCCGATATTGATCATCGTGAAACTTTTGCTTTGGTAAGTAACACAGTCAAAGGTTTGCTTGTAGGGGTGTAACAGATGACAAAACTCACAGTTCGGACAGTGACACGATTTTAGGGTCGCCTCTCGGATCAGTAAAAAATAAAAAAAAAAAAAAGACAAACAACAATGTGAAAGCAGATGATGTTTCAAAAACAAAATATATAATTATAGTTACCTTGACATTAAAAATCAAAATATTTGTAACTACATATTGGTTATTGATTTACTGGAATTATTTTTTTTTCTGTTTTCTACATTTTGAGTTATCTTATTCTGAGTGTGTTTATATCTGCAAATAACCTTTGAAATACTTTATACATGTTTAATTAAAAATATAATTTAAAGCTTTAAAAAAGAATCGCAGGCTTTTATTTAGTTTTATATAGTTGATTCCTATTGCTTCATTTGATTTAAGTCTTGTTTTAATGCCAGAAACAAATTAAGGAGAAAAGATGAATTAGGGGGGTTCATGATGCACGCTGCTTGATAGACGCACATTCGTTGCCTCCTCCCTGTGATGTTGTAAAAGTAATATTTTGACACATTATTCTCTGCCTTGTAAGCTGCCATAACATTTGCGGAATTTCGAAATGTCCCTAGACAACCTTTTTACATCCTCGATACCAAATAAGAAGAGAGACGAACGAAAAACGGGCGCACGTAAAGCTAATGTTAACATTTGATAGTCATGGAGACAGAGCTGAAACAGATGGCGCAGAGCAGGTGATGACAGAAAACGACGTGGAAGACTGCACAGCGTCGAGAGACAATGTGATTGTGGAACAAATGACCAAAAATATGGCAAAAATGTTAGATGACAAGCTCGCAACCATACTCAAACCAGTCACGGATCTCTCTGAGAAGTTCGACAACATTATAGAGAGGATGACCACTCTGGAGCAGCGCATATCCAACCTCGAGGATGGGTCTGCGCGGAGCGCGCCGAGGATGGAATCCGTGAAGAAAGCTCTCCAGAAAGCGCTGGAACGGCTGGATAACTACGAGAACCAAAGCCGCCGCCAAAATATTAGAGTCGTTGGACTTAAAGAAGGTGTTGAGGGGAGTGATCCAGCTGTATTTTTCGAGGGATGGATCCCTGAAGTTTTGGGAATGCAAGAAAAGCGGATCAAGATTGAGAGAGTGCACCGTGCCGGCCCTCCTAGTGGACGAGATGGGAAACATGGCCCACGAGCCGTCCTGGTGAGGCTGCATAACTTTACCGATTAACAGAAGATTCTGTATGCTGCAAGAAAAAAAGGTAAACTACAGGTGGATGGGAGAGAAATATCGTTCTACCAAGATTTCACCGCTGATCTGCTCAAGAAAAGGCAGGAATCCGGACGTGCGAAGACGGCTGAGAGAAGTGGGCGTCAAATACTCATTTGTGTATCCTACTGTGATACAGATTTTTCACCGGAACGGGTCGTCCACATCCCTGTCAAATATGAAAAAGATCAACAACTACATAAAGGGACTTCCATAAAGGGTCACTGCATCATTCCAAAAGCCCCCTAGATTATAGAGCGTGCTTTTGGAATGATGAAGACAAGATTCAGAGACATCTTCCTGCAAGTGCTGGAGGTGCATCACACCTTTATACCTCACGGCAGTGAACACATAGCAGCATTTTATATTCCTTGGAATATATTTCTATTAATTTATATACTTAATTTATATAATGCAGGTTGTCACAGCTTGTGCCGTCCTCCACAATATCCAACACCGAGGCCCCAGAGGATGATGTGGAGGAAGCTGGTTTGAAGGTCACCAGCGGTGCTTTCTGGCAGGACCAACTACCTACTGTTTCTGCCCTGTGGGAGGTACCACCTGACTTGATTACTTTTATCAGGTAATTAATTAATCAAGTGATTTTAATTATTTAATAATTCAATCATTTGAGTTTTTGTCAAAAATGTTTTAGGACAGTGCATGCATTCTTATATTTATGGATCATTTTTGGTCATGCAGCATCCGTCCACAGCCAACCCTGTAAACCCTGAAGATGGACGATGCAGTCTACAGTGAAGATGATCCTGAAACTCTGCAGACCATCCTGCAAGATGTTCCAATCACCACCCAGAAAGTTCCATCCCCGCGTCTCAGTTGAAGCATCTCATCCATGTCGACCATCTTTGCAAATAGTGTTACAATGAATGACGATTACTGTGTTGGATTTATACCTTTATTTGTATTAAAAAAGCAAACATTTTAATACATCAAATATAAACTTCATTTATTCTCAGAAATCAAATGTGGTTATTTGTTGGCATTTCTTTCTAGGAGACTAAAGTTGGTTAAAAGTCTCCCTCCTCTCTCGTGCGCTCTGCTCTTCTGCCTCATGTCCTCTCTGATCAGGTCTAGAAGCTCATCGCTAATCGCGTTTACATTAACTCTGAAATTTCGCAAATTGGAATTTTGATACATTCTCCTAATGGAAACCACAATTCCGAAAAAAAAAAGTTTTTGCCCTTAGAGGGGGTGGTATTAAAACAAAACAATAACCAAGATTTCCTCATCGCTTCATCTCCAGCTACACTTCTGCAGCTTGGAGCCTAAAGATGCTGAAGTCTCGTTTGAGGAAAAGCACGAGTGCAGGGACAGAAACTTAAATGGATCTTGTTGTGTTCTTAAACAAAAAAAGGTCCAGCAGCTTACTTGTTAGAATGGTTATTCATTTAAAAACCGCTGAACCAGTGCCGGATCTAGCCAGTCCCTATTGAGCTGCTACTGCAGCTTCCATGTCACCATCAGTCAGCAGAGGGACGATAGCCACATCCACGTGCTGTCTCTCCAAGATGCTGGACAGTCAGTGATACAGCCTTTGGAGGATGCCATGCCTCAGTGATTGCTAGAAAATGAATAAAAACATGGATTAGATATTTTAACTGGCTGAAATTAAATCACAAAACTACAAATGTTTTTTTTTATATATATATACTCTTGCGATGATAATTGAGCTTTTATTGAAGAACAGGTGAAAACAACAACAAGACACTGGCTGTGATCACAGAAGCCTACATGAATATAGCAGTGCTTATTTTGTACTGTGTCAAAGCTCATCAGCCGGAATTTAAAGATGAATTTCTTTAACTATTACCACAAAAAATGTTGCCCCCCACCAATAATGTGGCACTTGTCTGCCACGATTAAAAGTCCGAATTGTGAACACTGTCTCATTTTAAATCGGTCAGTCATGTATTTACATCTGGGTAAAAAACGGGACAGCTTGTTGGCATAGTGTAAACACCCCCGTCTCCAAATCCAAACTTTATGCACATGCAAACACGCAACAGCTCGTTAGCATTGCACAAGTGAGTTGGAAAAAAAACTGTCTCCAAATCTAAACATTCTATCATTTCTATCCAATTCTATAGCTAGTATAAATCCGGCAGGTTTTTCCCGCGGTTCTGCGTGAATCATGGTAAAAACCTAGAGGCTGCCTGTGGCCGCTAGCCAGCGCGGTTACGTTAACCACGCTACGCTAGCCGGTCACTCACAGGTAGCCAACTTGCTTCGAGAACCAGTTAGTCTCGAGGCCCCTGCCGTTACTCGTGATGTGGTAAGAGCTTGTGTGCCTAGTATAAAACGTAACAACGTCACCAATAAATACATAAATCCCGGCGCTTTCTACCACTTTAAAAACATGACCGCGGAGTATTTAAGCTATGCTAGCTAGCGGTCAATGTGATCAAATGACTCATTCACGCATCAGTTTGGTGAGCAGAACGCTCCAACTCTTTATTCTTTGACATGGAAACGTGTACACGAAGGAATAATCAAATAAACATGTTACTCACAGGCTGAGACTGGTCCCGGTCGGGTGTCCGTTCCGCCATGTTTCTGCACCGCTGAACCATCCCACTGCCGATTAGAAATGACGGAGAAAATCTAACGGGCCATACGATTGGCTGAAAGCGAACACGCCTGGTTTGCTGATTACTTTGATTGACAGATTTGGTAGCCAATAATGGCATCGGCTGACCGGATACGTTAGGAGAGTCTCAAAATTCACCGCAGCAAAATCTCTCACAAATGTGGAGAGATTTCACAAATGAAAAGGGCGTAACACATTCACATCCGGGGATTTCTCTCACAAATGTGGAGAGATTTCACAAATGAGAGGGGGTTGTACATGCACATTCTGTAGTTCACTTGATCTAAGAGTTTATATTACAAGTGTAGCTAAAAGATGAGTTTCTGAAACATTTATTGGGTGTTTGTGAAAAACAGCGTTCACATTTGTGAGAAACAGTGTGCACATTTATGAAATACAAATTTTTCATTTGTGAAACAGTTAGTGTGAGTGTGTGAAACACAACGTGTGTGTTTGTGAAACCTGTAGTGTGCATTTCCAAATTTTTATTGCGTGTTTTGCATAAAATTACATTTGTGAATTAAAATTACATTTGTGAATTGAAATTACATTTGTGAATTGGAGTGTGTGGGTTTGTGAAACAAACTCTGTTCATTTCTGAATTATGAGACTGATCTGGCTCCATAAATATCCCAGTAAGAGCATGTTGAGTGCATTCGTTTGTGGCAAAGTGAAAGTAACATTAGAATCTCTTCTTGTGTTCAAATCATATTTATTACAAGTTGTCAGTAACTGTAAACAAGCTGAGGGCTCTTTGCACTCTCCAGGTTTGATATACAGACAAAACCAGACTTCACACAAGTCTTGTTATTGTGTTTGGGGTATTTTGGATGGTGTCAATAGAAACAGTCTCAGAAACGAGCATATCAAATATGTAAGTGAAGGTTATGGTCGTTTCTGCTGCACTTAACCAAGAAACATGTCAATGTTCCCATCAACACTGGACTGAAGCCAGTAGAAAGACCTTCTGGTTTCTGTTGACATGTTAGCATTGTATCGTTAGCAAAAGGTTTCTATTTAATGAACCATTATACCCAACAGTCCTAACTTGTTCAACTGAATAACTCAACGTATAACTTTAGGTTTCTTTTGACAGTGTTTTAAACACAACTACATGCAGGTTTTTAAACATCACTTTTTACTTGTTTTTATCATCTATTAGGAAATAGATATTAGCTCATGTTGTCGCTTATTATTGACCAGAGCTAAGATAGAAGAGACATAGATCTTTATTTTCATTGTATTGACTTTATTATTCTCATTTTTGTTTAGATTTCTTGATATAAACCATTTTTAATTCTAATCATGTTTTATGAACATCAACAGTTTCTGCTTTTGTATAATTACTGATATGAATCCTAATGAGACGATTGTTTGTGATATTAGGCTATATTAATTAATCATCGTCTAACTCTAACTTCTAACAGACTGAAGGATCTTTGAAAGACTCAGAAACCAGAACCTGAACTCTAAAATCACCATTTTCTCTGCTCTGACCTCTGACCTCTGACTGCTGACAGAAGCAGATCCTCCACATCAACATTCAGACTGTTTGGAAGAAGAGAGAGAACCAAAGCTGATCCTGAGAGCAGCTCTGACTGAAAGAATGTGGATCTGCAGATGATCTTTGGGACTTTTTCTCTGCAGCAGAACCACATTCCTGAAGGACGTCTTTGTTCCTCAGTAACAGGGTGTGTTAGATTCTGCAGGAATGAAGGAGTGCTGCCCCCTGCTGGACAGGAACTGGAGCGGCTCCAACAGCTCAGATCAGCTTTCTTCTCTCTGCTAAGAGGCCATGTTGTTGGATTTCTGTCCTTCAGAGTTTCCCAAACTAAAAGCTGTTTCTGGATGTTGTCGAGCTCTAGAGCTCTGCTGGCAGAAGCTGCTCTGAAACATCTTCAGATCGTTCTCCAGCTTCTGTCTTCAGACTGTTTTTCCTCGTAGATTTGTGTTTTCTGTTCACACCGCTCCATGATATCAAGTCCTTTCATTTTGAGAGATTCTACCATCTTCCAGTGATTGTTCTCGTGAACTGAAGTTTTCCTTTCTCAGCCTCTCCTTTGGTATTTTAGAAACACTAAAAAGCAGATTCTCTATCAGCCCAAAACATCACTGGCTGCTCTCTGTCAGTCTGGAGGACTTGAGCAGCTTTTGTTTCCTCTGCTGAGTGGAAGTGGATGAATCAGAAAGACTTAGATCCTCCCATTTCACTTGCTGTCACAAATTTAAGTTTTAAACTGTCCTTTTAGTTTGAATACAGGAAATACTCAGAAATTCAGTTTAAATCCTTAATTATTTTATGTTTGTCTTCTATATTAAGAAAATTGCTTCAAGAACTTGTTAAAAAACACTAACACTAATTTCTTCGAAGTGAGTCTTTAAGCCCCAACGTGTTCATGTAATTTATCATTACTGTAGAATTCTTTCACATCAAGAGTTTTATGTTTACCTGTTTATAAGTTACTCATTTTCAAGTCTTACTGCTGATATTGACAATGATATAAAAGGAGAGTGAGCATGTAAAACTGCTGAGTTAAATACATTGTGATCGAGAAGGAAATAGAGCAACCAAGGAAAATATTCAGTCTAGAGCCTCATCATCATCATCATCATCATCAGGATCCAGTTTCTACTTTGGAGCTCCATCTTCAATCCTCAACAGCTTCAAACTTTGTTTTTCCGCAGCAGAAAATGCTGAAAGCTGTTCAGATGTTCTTCACACATGA
>NC_050512.1:5038538-5049036 GCF_002922805.2 Oryzias melastigma | reverse complement strand
GAAGTAGGGGGGCTTGCTCTGTCCAGTTATTTTATATACAGTCTATGGTCTGTTTGCAGACGAGCTCATGGTCTCCACCTGCAGAGGTGGAGCTCCTCACTTTGTTCCTTTGTTTGGTGGAAAGATGAAGAAAGAAAGACAAAGGGATTGAAAAAGCTGAAGCCCAGAGGATTGATCCACAAATCATTTCATCCTTCATGATCCACAACTCCAGACTGGATCAATCTGATCTGATCTGCTCCCTCCCAGCTGAGTCCTAGCATTCCAGAAGTTCTTCTAAAGGCAAACCTCCACATTCTTTTCATCCCAGTTGTTCCATCAACTCACCGCTCTGACAGAAATGCATCTGTTCTTTCTTTGACTTCTTCCTGTGGACTTCTGGAAGCGCTTTGTGTCCCTGAAGTCCAAGCGGCTCCAGTTTCAGAGCGGTTCTGAATGCAGCAGGAAGCAGATTCCTGTGGACTTTGAACATGAAGGACGTGGTCTAATCCTGAAGCCCATCATAAAGTTGATTCATCTAATCTGCGGTCAGCAGATGATTGGTTGATGTGGAATCATTGACTGGATTTATGACTGGATTGTTTTCTTCTGGAAAACATGGACTGATTTGGAGCTTTTTCCTCTTCAACAGGATTCCTGAAGCCTCTGTGAAAGTCCCATGTTTGAGAGTCTATCTGGAAAAATACCTTCAGGATTCCTGATCTGGTTCTGGATTCTTCTGCCTGATGAAGGTCTGACAGACAAACCCTGCAGGAAGAACCAGCGGCTTCAAAGTCTGTTTCCATGGCAACAGCCGGCCCCACCCACCTCCGTTAGACCCGCTCAGAGGTCAAAGCTCAGGTCTATGTCTACAGACATGCCCACAGGACACCTGAGCAGCAGAAGCTCCGCCCCCCAGCAGAGCCCTCAGCTGCTCTACTTCCTCTCTGCTGCTCCTTCAGGAGTTTTCAGGGAGGGTTCTGGGTTCTGGTCGGGTTCTGCTTTGAGTTCTGTCGGTCACACGAGCTTCAAGCTAACCCTCCACAGCTTTGTTCCTGACTGTTCATGGTCCTCAGCATTTAGAAGGCTCTGCTTTTCACCAGCAGAATGCAGACATGAAAGGGGGGCTTGTTCCTGAGGAGGTTCTGATCCGGAGCTTCAAGGGTTCTTAGCTTCAGTCCCAGTTTCTGTCCTCATTGAGTCCAACTTCAGCCTGAAGCTCTGCAGCATATTGACAACAGAAAACATGTTGGAATCAGCTCCAGTCAAAGAATCTTCTGGATCTTTCTTCACGTCCACAAACCCTTTCCTTTGTTTGCTCAAAGAACTTTTTCATGTTCATCTTCACAGCAGATCAAACTGAAAAGAGGAAGATCCTTTCTCCAGCTTTCTCCAGGGGACATGAATGAACAGAGTGGATGTTAGTGAGGATGACAGAGAATCACTGTGATCCAGCTGCTGCAACAACACTAACTGCATTGAAGCAGGAGGGAGAAGGGAGACACCTGCTGGCTGTTTCCAGAACTGCATCTTAGTGTCTAAAGGTTCAAACTGAAAGCTGTCTGTCAAATTCCTGCAGCCTGTTTGGATCTAATAAATGCTCTTTTGAATCAACACTGTGTTTGAGATTGATTTAGTCTTCATTCTATCTTTGACTCACAAACAGACTTTAATCTTTAGCCTTCCTCTCATCCTGTTGAAGCTGTTCTAATATTCATGTGTTTGCTTCATTCTCAGTAGAAATGGGTTGAAAAGAGCTTTGGAATGTTCAGTTGGTGCGGATGTCTTTCAGATGGGGGGCAGAACAGATGAGAGCTCCTCCCTCCTGATTCAGAGGGGAACAGTGGGCAGCAGCTGAAAGGAGGGAGTGGAAATGGGAAAAGTTCTCTGGACATTTCTCCTTTCCAAGGAAGTCTCTGTGGATGTGGTGGTGACGGTTGCTGCCATGTTGTGTTGTTGTTGATCCTTAACAGTCAGAGAAACGCACAACATTTACAGACACACACTCACGTATGCACACAACATGAAAGGAGGTTTGATGAACCAGACAGCAGATGTGTGACATGGTGAGAGTTCAGCTGCAGTTTGATGAAGAACTTAAGTATTTACTTTATCTGTGATTGTATTCATTCTTCTGTTAATTTTCTACCTTCGGTTTTTCACAAGTTTTCTAACTTTATTAATAAAAAAAACACACACACACAGTCATGACAGTTCCTGTATAGCAGAGACTCTCTCAGGGTCTGATTACTGGGAGGAGCTAACAAACACATCCATACATGCAGGGGGCGGAGCTCTGTTCAGGTGTCCTTGAACCAGGAAACGAGGAAGTTTAGTGTTTTTCTCCATGTTAGAGCAGGAAGAGACGAGGCTCCAACTTTCTTCTTCTTCATGGTGAGTCTTTGTGTTTTCTGTCGTCTTCTCCTTCATGATGAAGGCAGTGATGTTTCTGTGTGATCTCATCTGTGAGGAAGAAGAGCAGCAGAGGAAGAACTCAGACTGAACTGGTTCTTCTGTTTAAAAAGAAGAGTTCTTCCAAAAACCAGCAGCTAAAGCTCACTGCAAGTCTGAGAGAGGAATGAGGAGACTAGAGTGTGGGGGGGGGTTTAGCTTTTTTTCTGAAACTACAAACACAGGTGACGTTGCTTCTAAGCATCAGAAGGGTGGGCCTGAGATTAACAGATTAAGATTATTATTTTTTTATTTATTTATTAGCAATTTTGAGGACAACACAATTATAGACCAATCCAAACAGCAGACGCTCGAGGGATGTGATTGGCTGAGACTCAGGACAGCTAGGAGACCAGCGGTTGCAGCATGTGGAAAAGAATCTTCAGTAACGATTGACAAATGAAGTACGGGGCGCTTTAAAAAAGGCCAGAGAAAGAAGACCACAGAAATGTGGGCAAAAGCTGGCGGGAGACGAGCCATTATTGGGGTTTATGTGCCATATTTCTGAGATAAATGTTCCCACAGATATTTGGACATTACTCACTACTAATCTTCTCCAAAGTAGGAAAGCCCACTACACCCATTGTCTGAAAATAATCTGGAGGGAGGACAGACGAGGAGTCCGGACAGCTGTGCTCCGTGCAGGTGAGCTCATTTCCTGCATGGCTATGATACTTTTTTAATCTTGATTTAACAGGAATCATTTTGATGGTTATATAACTTGCAGCCCAACATATTATGGGTCAAATGGAGGTTTTAGAAACGAACCAACAACTTTAGTGCTGCACTTCTCCGCTCTCGTCTGTGACAACGTAACACAAACGCTCCGTAATTTAGTTCAGTAAAGTTAGAAAGATATTCACAGATTCAGACTTCCAGACACTGATAAACATTCAAATATGACAGCAAGGATCTCAATCGTCTTATATGAATGAATGAATGAATGAATGAATGAAATGGTTTATTTCAAGCAATCAGGTCACAATACATACATAACATATCACTTAATGAATCACAAGTAGATCACTTGAAAGGGAGTGGAAGGAAGTGAACTTATATAATCCCACCCCGACTCGACCATTTTCTCTACATGAATTATCAATATCCGGTTCAGGACTTAATATCAAATATTAATAAAATCAGTCTATTAAGGATCATTAATATCATTAATGTGATCAAGTTTCAAAGCATCCACGACAAATCATTTATATTAATCAGTACAGAAAATTAATACCATAGTGATTGTAAACTATTCAGTAATCATTACTGCATATTACATAAACAATAATCTAATATTCTCATTGAAAAAAAAAGACACCTTGTGCATGAATTATGATAATACAAAATGTAATAATTAAATCATCTTCATTTGCTAATGCAGTAAAAATCTAAATATTCTCATTAAAAAAGACAATTAGTGCAGATTGTATTAATCAAAGAATGATTATGGAAATAGAAAAAGTAATAAGTAAAAATCATCTTCATTAGTTAATGGAGAAAAAATCAAAATCTTCTAATTAAAAAAATTACAATTTGTGCAGATTGTATTCATAAAAAAATGATTCTAATAAAAACTGAGTTGGAAAAAAATGATCATAAATCAAGAATTTGAGCAGAAATCAATGCTACATCACAGCTTAGGAACAAGTTTAAGGCCATGTTACGGTTCTTGGTTGTTATGACTGAGAGACTGAAGGTCTCATCTCAAGGGAAATGTGCTCGAGTTCTGCAGCTCAGAATCGGGACTGCCGTCAAGTGAGCCGCTGTTCGCTCAGCCGCGGTCAAGACAGCCGCGCTACAAAAAAGTCATGCGCCCGTATTACACGGTTTACGGCAGAGCATGAAACTCGGTGGAAGAGCTTTCTGTTGGAGCATTAGAACGTCTGATGTGCTCGGAGTAAAATGAAAAAGAGAAATAAAATTCTATAACAAAAAGATACGTATTCTATCAGTGCATATTTATGTATTAAGTATGAGCCATTTACCATATTTGTACTAATAATCAATTATTTATTATGTCATTTCTTAAGAAGAAATATTTAAGAGTTTTCAATAATGAAGTTAAATAAAGTCATTCAAAAAATAAATTGGTCCATAATTCCAGGCCTTGGACAGTATATGCTTGTTCTACAGGTCACCCTCTATCACCTCACAAAGACTTGTGGACTTTTACTGTATAGTTTTTGAAAAAATTGGCATTTAAACTTTTATTTTTGACTTATTTCTCAGAGCAAAATCTTTATTTACATTCACAGATGGCTATTTTGACTTATTTCACGTCAAAAATGTAAAGTTTAACTACTATTTTTTCAAAAAGTGAAAAAATACGGTACTGAACAGCTCCATCCTTGAGTATGAAGAAGTGATTACGGAAGTTCACCGCTTGATAAAATTCTACTGGAACAAAGCTATAACTGAGTGTACATTTTGTAATAACTGGGAACTTCTAAAATATGAACTTGGTAAATTCTTCAGAAAATATGGTGCAGATTTATCCAGAAAAAGAAGAGCTGATGAAACAGAAGTAATACAAAGGATTGCATGTTTTACTTCTAAACCTATTGAAACTCTCAATCAAACCGATAAGATTGATTTGGTCGTGTTGCAGAACAAGTTAGATGACATTTCTAAAAGAAAAGCTGTTTGTCCGATCTCATAGGAGGTGGCTTGAAGAAGGAGAGCAGAACTCATCTTATTTCTTCAGGCTTGAGAAACACCAATCAAAAAAGAATTCAATTTCACAGCTAAATATTAATGGGACGGTTACTGAAGACAAAAACATTATAGCCAAATATTGTTCCGATTTTTAGAGTGAACTTTATTCTTCCAAGTATTGTCCTCAAGCTGCCTTTACTTTTTTAGTTCAATTACTGATGTTACTCAGGTGAGTCAGGCTGATGGAGAGTTTTGTGATGGGATATCTCTCTAAGTGAAGTTACAGATGCCATCAAGCTTCTAAAACTTAATAAATCTCCTGGGACAGACGGCCTGACCGCCCAGTTCTATAAGCAGTTCTCTGACATTTTAGCCCCATTTCTTCTTGAAACTTTTAAAGAGAGCATTGACAAGGGTGTGCCCCCCCACTCTGTGTCAGGGGCTCATTACGCTGATCCCTAAATCTGGAAAGGATCACTCGCTCCTTGATAATTGGAGACCAATCTCTTTATTAAACTGTGATTAGAAGATACTTGCACTAATGTTTGCAAACAGGATAAAACTTGTTTTAGATGCGGTCATTGATGAGAGTCAGTCTGGTTTCATGCAGAATCGTCATATTTCAAACAATATTAGATTCATTCTGGATATTAGAGACTACCCAGAACTTGTGCAGGATGACGGCTTTATTCTGTTTTTAGATTTTTATAAAGCCTTTGACTCTCTGGAACATGATTTTATCATCACAGCTCTAAAATCTGTCTATTTGTTTCTTCTTTCTGTTCAACTTCTTAACTCACAAATTAAACTTAGTCCAATTAGAGGTCTGGTTGTGGCTGATAGAGAGATATTTATAAGCCAACTAGCAGATGACACTGCTCTCTTTCTTCAGAATGCCTCTCAAGTATCTGTAGCGATCAATACTATTCAATCATTTTCTAAAGCTTCTGGACTCACTCTTAACTTGAATAAATGTGAAATCCTTCCTGTTAAAGACTGCTTAGTGACGTCCATATACAGAATCCCAGTAAAGGACTCTGTTACATATCTTGGTATTAATATAGCTAAAAACATGCAATCCAGATCCTCCTTAAATTTCTCTCAATAACTGATAAAACCCCAAAGATATTTAATCAGTGGCTGCAAAGGGACCTGTCCCTGAAGGGCAGAGTTTTGCTTTCTAAGGCGGAGGGAGTCTCTGGCTTAACCTATACTGCTCAATCTTTGAGTGTTGACAACACCATCTGGAAAACAGTAAACAAGATGCTGCATAACTTTTGATGGAGAAATAAAACCCACTACCTACGAAAATCTGTCACTTTGAACTCTTCTGATGAAGGTGGCTTAGACTTTATTGATTTTGGTGCCCTTAATAATACTTTCAAAATAAACTGGATTAGGAAATACTTAAAAAATCCCACATCTATCTGGAATTTTATCCCTCATTTTGTTTTCTCGCACTTGGGTGTCCTGAACTTCCTGCTGCTCTGCAGTTACAGTATTCCTAAGATCCCGCTGAAACTATCAAACTTTCATCAACAGGTTCTTCTGGCATGGGCTTTGATTTTCAAGCACAACTTTTCTCCGCAGGGTTGTTTCATCTGGAATAACTGTAATATTCTTTATAAAAACAAGACTTTGTTTATGGATAAGTGGTTTAATAATGGGATTATTTTGGTGAGTCAGTTATTTCAAGAACCCGGTCTGTTATATATATAATTATTCTGAATTTCTTGATAGATATGCTATTCCAATAACTCCTAAATAATTCTTTGTGGTGTTTGATGTCATTCCTTCTGGACTCTGCCTGCTATTCAAGGGTATACACAGCGCTCCTTCCTCGTCTCTCAAGCCCCCTGATGTTATACAGTCTACTCTTGGCAGTTTGTGCTTATTTGTCTAAATTTAAACATGATTTAAATACAAGCTGTACCTTTTGTCAGAAGGAACCTGAAACCACTTCTCATTTGTTTTGGTCATGTGAATTTACGTCTAAGTTTTGGAAGGACATCCACAAATTCATCACTGACTCAATTTTCAATGGTTTTCAACTGTATTACAGAGATGTTATTTTTGGTTTCTACCAATTTAGATCCAAAGATCACAATGTTTTCTTTTTTAGTAACATGTTTTTATTTATGGCCAAGTTTCACATTCATAAAAGTAAAGTAATGAACAAAAAGCCTGAACTCTTGGCTCTTAAAATAGAACTCCATGAATAAATCAAAACACTAACTCTTGCATTTTTTCTCTCTTTTTTATTTATTTGTATGTCTCTAGTTTACTTACTGTTCTGTATTTTCCCTTTTTTCTCTTTTGCCATTTAATGTTTACTTGCATAAGCTGTGATATATGAGCTTGTATGAGTTCTAATTTGATGTTTGTATTGTATTATATTCAATGCTCAATAAAAATGTATTTAATTCAGATTGTATTCATCATTCCATGAATTAAAAAAATTTTGGAAAAAATGAAGCATTCTGATCAGAATTCAGTGAAGCTGTTGTCACGTTTCTTTTTAAATAAAGTTTATTCACGTGACCCGGAAGTAAACAGCTCGAGGTGCTAGCTAGCATGCTAGCAGCGTTAGCTTGTGCTGAGAGGACGGCGGTGTTTCGTTGGGACGTTCGTGAGGTTTCTACAGAGATGTAGCGATACGTGGTTCGGTTCCGAACAATCCTCTTTAGCTAAAGTGTCGTAAATGAGTGAATGCGTGTTGAACGTAAAGACAACGTGGCTGTGATTGTGAGACTAGCAGATGATCGGAGCTGCTGCTGTTCAGAGGATTTTGGTGTTTGTTGGAGCTGAAGATCTTCTGCAGCTGCAGGAACCATGTCTTCCCTTCAGTCTCTGAGAGAGTTGATCAGCGAGCGACTAGCTGCTGCTGCTGAAGAAATCTGCAGACTCTGTGAAGGAACCATCGTCCAGTACGAGCAGGAGCTCTGTCGTCAGCGCAGACTGCTGGATATCTGCTGGAAACCACAGCTTCAGCTCCACCACATAGGTAGGACACTTCTTCTTCATCTGCACAACATTTCTTCTTCTTCAGATTTGATTGGATTTGGTCAAATGTATCAAATCCAATGAAAACGTGGACATGTCAAAACTATGTCAAAGCTCGACTATAAAATGAGTCTTGAGTCTAGTTTTCAAGATGGACGTGGAAGACGCNTGTCTGCGGTCCAGTGAGCCGCTGTTCGCTCAGCCGTCGTTAAACAGGCCGCGCTCTAAAACTGTTGTGCAACAGTATTCCATGGTTTACGGCAGAGCCTGAAACTGATGGAGCTCTTTCTGTTTCCACATGAAAACGTCTGATCTGTTCTAAATTCTACTAGAATACAAAGAAAAACTGTTCCTATCAGAACTCTGTGTACTTTAACAGCATTTCTGTTCTAATCTATCAGTTCTTAAATCTGTCATTTCATGAAGACACAGTTCCAGTTCTCAACTTTCAGCTTTAAGGAGACTTTGGTGCAGAATTCCAGGAAAACTAACAAATCCTTGTTGGACTGATCCTGTACTTTCTCCTCACAAAAATATGTGAACTTTGACTGCAAAGCTTTTTATTTATTTGTTTAATATGGTATTTCTGCTGCACATAGAGAATCATTGAACACATTTAAGGTTAAGTTACATGAATTTAATGCAGAATTCCTTGTTCTGAAGATTATTTACTCTCTACTCTCAAAGACCTTTGTTCTTTTACTCTGTGGCTTTTTATTCATTTATAGTTAATTAAGGTATTTTTTAGTGTACTTATAGTATAATTTAGAAAAAAAATCAGGTTAAATTATTTTCATTTAGAGACCAAATCCAGTGCAGAACTAGTAAATCTCCAGTTTGAAGGTCATGTATTATCTCCTTAAAAAAAATCCATTAAAAAATGCATTTTTCTACATGATATGAGTTAGATATAAACTTTTAATGTAAATAAAATCAATTGTAGCATAATTTTACAGTCACACTGCCGTGTGTACTTTTACTGTGTAGTTTTTGAAATATTAGTATTTAAACATATTATTTTGGACCAATAATACGGTATAAGTTGTCAACTTTGAATGTAAATAAATGAACTCTGAAGCATAATTCCAGACCTTGAATACTATATCCTTGTTCTACAGGTCATCCACTATCACCTCACTCAGACTTGTGTACTTTTACTGTATAGTTTTCCATATACTAGTACTTGAACTCTGGATTTAGACAGAAAAACACTTTATTCAACTTCAATATTGAAGTAATTTTACAATACCCTTGACTAAAATGCAAATGTGTTAGTACTAGTAATTTGAAAACTATACAGTAGAAGTACACAAATCTGTGTAAGGCGATAGTATAGAACTAGTAGAATAATAATATACTAGTCAATGTCTGGAGTTATGCACCAAAGTTAATATTTCTACTTCAAAGCTGACGATGTTTACAGTACTCTCTGACTAAAATGCAGTAAAGGTGTGTAAAGGAAAAAGGAAATTAATTAGAATTAGACAGAGGGAATTAGTTTACCTGTGGATCTCTACCAAATTAAGTTGACAGATGGGAGAGGAGAGCGGGTTGGAATCTACTTCATACTTCATTAAAAAAATCAGTCAATCTGTGACATTCCTAACTTAAAGTTTAATGCAGTTAAATAAAATGAAACATTTTTTGTTAATGTTTGTAAGAAATGACCAAATAAAAATGGAGAATTCAAAACAATGAGGTTACCATGTTTAGAATTGGTTTAGTCTACACCTTTGGTTGGAAGTTTATTACCAAAACTGCAGAAAGATGGACAGAAAAAGGTCAAAGCCGTCTGAAGAAGATAAACCAGATAAAGAAACAGGTCTATCTTCACAGATATGGAGCTAAATTAGGGCCAATATTATTTGAAACTAAAAGAAAATATTAATGTTTGTCCGAAAAAAATTTGAAAATGAAAAAAAGTTTTGAAATTGAAATTTTGAGTTTTGAAACCTATTTTTTTTTTCGGCCAAACATTAATATTTTTTTCAAAACATTTTATTTTCGTTTCAAATAATATCGGCCCCGATTTAGCTCCATACACAGCTAGACATCCATGATTTCCAGTGCTAGCTGGTAAAACAACGTTGACAACCAAAACTTGTTTTTTTGGTCGATGACCAAAACTGCAGTAAATGTTGTAATTTAGATCACTGTCTATTTTTTAACCTTTCATTTCTTTTCAACCTTCACTATACCTTTATTTAGAGGTAACCTTTAACACGTGTCATGACTCATATGTCTGCTGGAACACTGAGGTTTTATTCTCATTAGTTCATAAATGTTGAAGGAGCTGTGATGGTTATACAGCACGCTGCCATAAGATATCCATCCATCCATCCATTTTCTTGACCGCTTCGTCCCGTTCGGGGTCGCGGGGGTGCCGGAGCCTATCCCGGTTACTGAAGGG
>NC_050512.1:5032275-5036514 GCF_002922805.2 Oryzias melastigma | reverse complement strand
AAAGGACTTAATATATATATATATATATATATATATATATATATATATTTTCTCTCTTCCATTCGATTGGCTGTGAAAGCTTGGCTAAGTCAGGACAGGCCCCCAAACTGTTTTCTTCTCTGATGTCGGTTTGAACGCTGACAGAAAAAGTGCAACAATCACAGAATAAATGTAAACATTTATGTCTTTCCAGAAAGCCACACAAAACCTAATTTTAAATAATTAATTTCTGAAATCTTTACAGAAAAAAAAAATACTAAAACGTTGTAAAAATTAAACCAATAAATAGTCTATACTTTCCCGTCACAGTTCAGGCTGATGAAAGGCGGAATAAAAAGTCACGTTTTACGTGGGTCTTGAACTGGCCAGATTGAGAAAAAAATTTAAAAAATTGTGCGCCTCTGATAGTGTTTGGGGGGCTGGGCCAAACAGGGAGGTGCGCTGGATCTGGGATGAAGTTTGGGGACCCTTGGGTTAAGCTGACCATTTATGGACCTGAAATCATACATTTTTGATTAACTTGCAAAGAAACCCTGGTGTGATTCACTACAGTCTAGGGCTGCCACGATTAGTCGAATAATCGACGACTATTCGACTATTAAAATATTCGATTAATAATTTTATAGTCGATTAGTCATTTTTTATTTTTAACAACCTTTTTTTAATCTCCAAACTACGAAAGTAGCGGTCTAAAGCGCCATCTCTTTGACGAGCATGCGCCGAAGAGTTCATCCGGGTCAGTGGTGACGTCACCGGAAGTTAAATGAAGCTATGAGCCGGGTAATATGGCAACGCGCGTACGAAGCTCGAAAGTGTGGGAATATTTTAAAAAAACAAAGGACAAAACTGTGCAATGCACCATCTGCAAGATGCAACTCGCGTTTCATGGCAGCACAACAATGATGCACGAGCATCTCAAGAGGAAGCACGTCATTACCGAGTCCGAGAGCGCCGAAGATGGGCCTTCCGTGAGGTAAGCTAAGCTAATATTACTGCACAGCTACTTACTCATACCGATAACTGTAAATGTTAACATTAGTGATGACGATTTTATCCAAATATTTTTCTGTAACGTTTTTTACAGCGATGTGTTTTAATGAGAAACGTGGTGATGCTAATTTTTTTATTTTTTATGTTACAGTGGTAAAAAAATTCGTTCTTCAATGGACGCCTTCGTCACAAAACCAACAACGTGCACACCTCAGCAGGCAAATGTACTGACTGAGTCCATACTCAGAATGTTGGTGAAGGACATGAGACCCCTCTCCATGGTGGACGATGAAGGATTTAAAGAAATGATCAAGCAGTTCAATCCAGACTACCATGACAACTACCTACCAGGCAGATCTCATTTCACCACTCTGATGGAGAAGAAATATTATGCAACTCTTGAAAAGGTCAGTATCTCTGTTTATCTAAGTTTGTTTGCATGTAAAACAACATTTCAAAAGCAACAATAAGGCATCAAACACAAATAAATGATGAAATAAGCAAGCACTTAAAGACAAGAATTAATAGATCACAGATCTCTCACACACATACCCACTAACAATTGAGAGTTTTACAAATTTCACAATGAAATAATATTAAGAGTTGGTTGAGTATTGAGCAATTATTTAATCTTGGCTAAGATATCTAATTTTATTTATTTTGACATGTATGAATGTTTATTTAATATTTTTAAACATATTTAATAATTTAAATATAGAATTGATTAACTCAAAGCTTGAGATGTAGACTGATACATTTTGTTTATTAAAAAGGGCGTAACATTCATAATGCTTACTCTTCTAAATAACTTTATATCTTTAAGGTGAAGGAGAGCCTCCGGGACGTCAAAGGTTTCCTCAGCCTGACTGCGGATGTGTGGACCAGTCGTGCAACAGAAGCTTACCTTGGTGTGTCTTGCCATTTCATGAGTGAAGATTGGAAGATGGAAAGTTTCAACCTCTCCACTGTGCCTCTTGATGAGAGACATACTGGTGCAAACATAATGACATGGATGGAAGACATTTTAGCAAAATTTGACATCTTGCCATCCAAAGTAAAGGCTGTAGTTCACGACAGTGGTTCTAATATGGTGGCAGCAATGAGACTGCTTGAGGAAAAACATGGATGGGCCTCTCTCCGCTGTGCTGGACACACGCTGCAGCTCATAGTCAATACTGCTCTCAAAGAAACCACCATCAGTAGAGCACTAGGTGCTGCTAGGCAGCTTGTGGAGCATTTTAAGAGAAGTGAACTGGCTAGCACAAAGCTAAAGGTGAAACAGGAACAAATGAATGTAAAGAAAAATGTACTGATCCAGGACGTCACCACAAGATGGAACAGTACATACCACATGATAGAGAGACTCCTTGAACAGCGCTGGCCTGTCACTGCCACTCTCTCAGATCCCATGGTAACTCCAAGGGGGAAACACTACTTTGACTTGAAGCCAGAACAGTGGCAGCTGCTTGAAGAACTGCAGCAAGGGCTGGCCCCTTTTGAAACTGCTACCATTTATCTCAGTGGACAGCAGTACACGACCATTTCAGGTCTTCCACAGGTGATCAAAGGGCTAACACGGGCTGTGCATCAGAGCCAACTTGAGTCAAGCGCAGGGAAATCTTTTATCAGCAGTGCAAAAGAAGGAATAACACAGAGATGGGGGAGTATTTGCACTGTGTCATCGGATAAACAGAATCCAGTTGTTCTCGCAGCTGCCTTGGATCCCAGATACAGAAAGCTGAAGTTTCTGCTTCCTGAAGATGTCATCAGACTGCAGGGGATGGTGGAACTACTTGCTGTCAAAGAAGGACAAATGACAAAGACACCGGATGCAAAACAGCAGAGGCCTGATGGTTCAGGTGTGAAGAGTGCTCTGGAAGCCCTCCTTCAGTCTGACACAGACAGTCAAAGTGAAAATGAGAATGAAGAAACTGAGGACGACCAAAAGATCCAAGTTATTGTAAATGAAATTCGGTTGTACTTTGGAGAGGCTGCACTCTCTAAAAAAGAGGATCCTCTAAAATGGTGGAGTGAGAATGAGGGGCGTTTCCCCACGCTGGCAAGGCTAGCTAAGTCTTTTCTTTGCATCCCTGCAACTTCTACCCCTTCTGAGCGAATTTTCTCAGCTGCAGGGAACATTTGTTCTCAAAAAAGAGCAAGTCTTTCTCCAAAGCATGTAGAAATGTTAACTTTCCTGGCTACAAACAAGAGCCTTGTGCAGTTTGGAAATTTGGAGTCAGCGTGAAGTTCGGCTAAAAGTTGTTGCAGCAGAGAATGCTGTTTTTTATGTTTGAGATGGTGAAACCAAAACTTATAATTTGTGAATTTTATTTATTTATTTTTTTTGCCAGATGCCTACCTCATTTGATTTATGTGTTTCAAGTTATTAAGGAAAAAATATGATTGCATCATTCAATAAAGGTTTCATAAGCTGTTATCTTAATTGTCTTCATTTTTAGTAAGCATATAGTTTAAACACTTGAAGTAAGTTTAAAACTAATGAGGGTTATTTAGGAGCAGACACATTCTGGTGTGATAAGACGTTTTACACAGAGTCAAATGATGAATGATCCGATTAGTCGATTAATCGAAAAAAATAATCGAAGATTAGTCGATTATTAAAATAATCGTTTGTGGCAGCCCTACTACAGTCTTGAAAGTATAATAATAATTCCTTGGATCGTCGAAATTTGCCCTTCCTCACCGGCCTGTACTCAGACTATTTTTCACACTGGAATAAAGTAAAAGGTGTTTTCTTTCTGTCTGTTAAAGTGGGAAAAAAGGAATTTCCAAGTGTTTGTGTTGCCTAAACACAACCATTTCATTAAAAATCAATTCATTTATCTCATTCAGCTCAGAGCAAATCAATAATACTTGCATGATCTTATCATTGAGCACAATGTGATTTGAAATTTTGTCTAGATTGAAGCTCACACCAACCAGTTTGGAGTAAAATGACATAATTAACCTCATTGATTTGCAGAATCAAGCTGTGCAAAATTCTGGGTTTTTACACTACTTTATGCTTTTTTCCCTTTTTGCTAATACTTGTTTATAATTTAGAGGTCCAACACAGTATCTGTTTAATCCTTCTCATTTCTGACTCAATCCACCAGAAAACTCAGGTGATGACAGTAGGGCTGACAGAAATATTGTTGATAATAATTCTGTCTAAATGTGTGTAAGTCCTCATTGTCCTATCACAAAAGCATACGAGAGAGGTTGTGGTAGTGAACAAGTCTTCTGGGT
>NC_050512.1:5026836-5029243 GCF_002922805.2 Oryzias melastigma | reverse complement strand
CCGTACGGACCACGGATAATCCGTGATCCGCAACACCCCTAGTTAGTAATGAGGTTGTGGGTAATTTTCGGTGTTAACTGTATTTTGCCTTATATTTACCATTTCCAAATGTTTTGGCGTGTTTTGAGCAAGAAATATTGAAATAAAACTGAATTTTTGAGGCCAAATTTGGCAAACCTGTCTCTTCCGGGTCAAAATCTCTGTTTTGGTCACGTGGTGCGTGTGACGTAACGGGTCAACATAGCAAGATGGCTTCTCCTTTGCATGTCGGAGCTAGCGATAGCGGCGATATTTCAAGGTCCACAATTCTGTCTTCAGACTCAGATTGCTTTTTATTCATTTATAGTTAATTAAGGTATTTTTTAGTGTACTTATAGTATAATTTAGAAAAAAAATCAGGTTAAATTATTTTCATTTAGAGACCAAATCCAGTGCAGAACTAGTAAATCTCCAGTTTGAAGGTCATGTATTATCTCCATAAAAAAAAAAAAAATCCATTAAAAAATGCATTTTTCTACATGATAGGAGTTAGATATAAACTTTTAATGTAAATAAAATCAATTGTAGCATAATTTTACAGTCACACTGCCGTGTGTACTTTTATTGTGTAGTTTTCGAAATATTATTTCGGACCAATAATACGGTATAAGTTGTCAACTCTGAATGTAAATAAATGAACTCTGAAGCATAATTCCAGACCTTGAATACTATATCCTTGTTCTACAGGTCATCCGCTATCACCTCACTCAGACTTGTGTACTTTTACTGTATAGTTTTCCATATACTAGTACATGAACTGGATTTTAGACAGAAAAACAATTTATTCAACTTAAATATCGAAGTAATTTTACAATACCCTTGACTAAAATGCAAATGTGTTAGTACTAGTAATTTGAAAACTATACAGTAGAAGTACACAAATCTGTGTAAGGCGATAGTATAGAACTAGTAGAATAATAATATACTAGTCAATGTCTGGAGTTATGCACCAAAGTTAATTGTTCTACTTCAAAGATGACGATGTTTACAGTACTCTCTGACTAAAATGCAGTAAAGGTGTGTAAAGGAAAAGGGGCGGGACAGAGGGAATTAGTTTACCTGTGGATCTCTCCCAAATGAAGTTGACAGATGGGAGAGGAGGGCGGGGTGGAATCTACTTCATACTTCATTAAAAAAATCAGTCAATCTGTGACATTCCTAACTTAAAGTTTAATGCAGTTAAATAAAATGAAACATTTTTTGTTAATGTTTGTAAGAAATGACCAAATAAAAATGGAGAACTGAAAACAATGAAGTTACCATGTTTAGAATTGGTTTAGTCGACACCTTTGGTTGGACGTTAATTAGCAAAACTCCAGAAAGATGGACAGAAAAAGGTCAAAGCCGTCTGAAGAAGATAAATCAGATAAAGAAACAGGTCTATCTTCACAGATGTGGAGCTAAATTAGGGCCAATATTATTAGAAACTAAAAGAAAATATTAATCTTTGTACGAAAAAAATTTGAAACTGAAAAAAAGGTTTTGAAATTGAAATTTTGAGTTTTGAAACCTATTTTTTTTTTCGGCCAATCATTAATATTTTTTTAAAAACATTTTATCTTCGTTTCAAATAATATCGGCCCCGATTTAGCTCCATACGCAGCTAGAGATCCATGATTTCCAGTGCTAGATGGTAAAACAACGTTGACAACCAAAACTTGTTTTTTTGGTCGATGACCAAAACTGCAGTAAATGTTGTAATTTACATCACTGTCTATTTTTTAAGCTTTTATTTCTTTAAAACCTTCACTATACGTTTAGTTAGAGGTAACTTTTAACACGTGTCATGACTAGGGGTGTGCCAAAATATCGATATTGCGATATATCGCGATATTTAGTCCTGCGATCGATTCTCGATGGGTTCTCACCAAGTATCGATATCATATTTTCATTTAAAGAGGCTGTAGCGCTGAGCGTCTGAGTCGCACCAGGAATGTAACTCAGGTCGACTGCGTTCAGTGAACACTCGATTGGATGGGTGATGAACTTAAAAAGACGAGTATGCTCACGAAATTCTCCAAAGCGTGATTTGAACAACTTTAGGAGACTGGATGTAAAGGCAGCTAGCTGGTGGAAATCAAGCTTTTGAGTGGGCTCACTTGCTGTGTATGCATCTTTAAATTGTTTCAGTTTTTCAACATGCAGTAAACGACCTGTTTTAAGATCCATGATGAACTGGGCGCACGCTGCGTCGGACTTTTAATAGCGATGCACGCGCTTGTTCGGGAGAAGCACCGGTGACATACAGGCTCTGTAGCGCGTGTGTGAAGCATGCCTACCTGTCAGTATTTATCATCCATCTGTAGGAGATCCAGCCGGTAAAAAGTGACTTTGTCTGAGCGCTAGAATGTCAGCGATCACTTACTTC
>NC_050512.1:5000085-5025739 GCF_002922805.2 Oryzias melastigma | reverse complement strand
GCATTTACTGCCCTGATGGTCCTGTGATGGCGGTGGCCATCACAAGCTTAAAGACCTCAAGTTTAAAGATAATGATGGTAAAGATAAGTGCTTTACATCCAGTCGCCGCACGAACCGATTAGTTGACTAATCGAAAAAAATAATCGGAGATTAGTCGACTATTGAAATAATCAATTGTGGCAGCCCTAGTCTTGAGTCAGGTGGTCAAATGGGGCCAGTCACGTGGTCATGTTTTCAGTCAGAGTCCACTGGTTCTCAGTGAAAGACAGGAAGATGGTGATCTGCAGCGTACAGTCAGACACACTACACTGGAGAAAGTCTGTCATGTACCGCTAACTGCAGTCTGTGGACCACACAGTCTTCTGACTCTGCACTCGTCAAGTGCTGTTTGCTTGTTGGCTCCGTTATCATGAAGCACCAGCTGCTCTCTGTCCTTAGATATGTTCCACTGAGCTAACATGCTGTCATTGCTCTCAGTCATGGCAGAACCAGAGACAGTTGATCTTAAAAAAAGTTGGAATATATAACGTATTTTCACAGCCAGAGGGCGCACTGTGTGGAAAGGCGCAGTCTAATTTCTGTGTGCTATTTCTGTATTTAACATACACAAAGCGCGCACCTGCTGACAGGGAGCAAGTTTTATATACATATCCTCTACTACCATACGTACCGGTACGCCCGCCTTACAACAACGCACACGCATACACGTGTGCGTATTTAAAAAAATTGATCGGGAGCAAAACTGAGTTTGGTTGTGCTTTATTTAAGTATTAATTACAAAGTAATAAGCACATTACCGGTAACAGTCATTAATCAAACCCATCGAAGTCCTCATCCTCCGTTTCAGAATCGAACAGCTGCGCTAAATCAAACATGACAGGTTCGCTTTCGTCAATGTCAGAGTCACTTTCTGTGCCGTGCGGCTCCTCGGAAATGATGCCGGCTTTTCCGAAAGCTCGAACCACCGTGCCAGGAAACACGTTAGCCCAAGCATCTACAATCCACTGGCAAACTGTGGCGAGTTACGCCGCAGTTTGCCAGTGGATTGTAGATGCTTGGGCTAACGTGTTTCCCGGCGCTGCCGACCACTCTTCGTGAAGCTGTGGTCTCCTTCCGTCTTCCATCGCTCCCACACCGCACGCAGCCTCACTTTGAACGGCCAGTTCACGCCGACGTCCAGCGGTTGGAGTTCCTTTGATCAAACCTCCCGGAATAACAGCAAGCGTAGCGTTCATCTGCTTCACTGTCTGTTTCACGTCGGCTGTTAGATGCGCTCGCATAGAGTCACAAATCAGAGGCGACGGCGATATGTGGAAAAAACCTCCCGGTCTCCTTACATACACCTGCTTCAGCCACTCCTTCATCATGTCCTCGTCCATCCAGCCCTTTTCGTTAGCCTTAATAATGACGCCTGCTGGAAATGTCTCTTTAGGCAAAGTCTTTCTTTTAAAAATCACCATCGGCGGCAGTTTCTGTCCGTTAGCGTGGCAGCCAAGCACAACAGTAAACGAAGCCTTTTCGTACCCCGTTGTGCGTATCGCTACCGTGCTGGTTCCTTTCTTCTCCATTGTGTGACTCACCGGGATGTCGAAAGTCAGCGGTACCTCGTCCATGTTTGTGATGTCGCTTGGCTGGATGCGCTTGTCGGCGATGTGCTTCTCGCAGAAGGCTCGAAAGTTCGCCAGCTTTTCAATATAATCCGCCGGACGTCGCTGCGCTACTGTAGTCCTGGTGCGGATGGAAAAATTGCACCGTTTCATGAAACGCCAGCACCAAGACGGACCTCCTTTGAAATGTTCAATGTTCATTTCCTCCGCTAGCGTTACTGCTCTGAGTCGGATGGTGAAAGTCGAAACGCTCCTCTCGCTCGCTCTTTGCTCGATGATCCATCGCTCGAGTCTTTCCTCCAACACCGGCCACTTCGCTTTATGTCCGCGGAAACTCAGCTGAGTCTTCTTCGCCTGTCGGAGCTCGTTCTCCAGCTTCCTCCACTTGCGAACCATCGACTCATTGATTTTATATTCTCTCGCGGCGGCTCGATTTCCATGTTCCTCTGCGTAGCTGATAGCCTTCAGTTTAAACTGAGCTTCATAAGCGTGTCTCTTTGCCATTTTAAGAGTTGTTAAAACAGCAATGTTCTGGATAAAGCACATACCTGTTGTTTTATACACAATCCACGCCCACACATACCTATTGTTTGATAAAAAATCCACGTCCTCATTGAGGAGGTGAGGACGTGATAGAGAACATACACAAAAGGGCGCTCTGGACCAGAGGGCGCACCGCACATTTTGAAAAAAATATAAGACGTTTGGATGTGCCCTTTGGTCGTGAAAATACGGTAGATTAGGGCTGTGGATCATCACTTAGGTGGCGATCCGATTCGATTCACGAATCAAGAGAAACGATTCACGAGTTGAACCACGATTCTTACTTTTTATTATGTTTATTGCTATGTGTATGTCTATTTACTAGATGTTAAGCAGTAAAACAACATAAAAAGGATAAAAATCACTGCTGTTTTGCACAGTTTTTTATCTTCAAAGTTCTTCAATATTTTACGTTCTAAGCATCACATATTGCTGCAGAGCTCCTATGAAAAGTTTTTTTTTTTCACAGCAGAATCAGCTGATTCATGTTGATTACATCACCTTTCAGCAGCGCGAGGCTGTTTCTTCAGAATAAGCTGGAGTGTCAAATGTTGAAGAGTTATAAGATAAGATAAGATAAGACCAACTTTATTCATCCCCGCAGGGAAATTGAGTTGTAGAAGCAGCAATAAATAATAATAAAAAGCACAAAACACCAGTAAACTGCTAAAAGATCAATACAGTTATTCAAATGATCGATAAAAAGTAACTAACTTATAAATATAAGTAGTCATGGCAGCAGAATAAATATAAATATAAACAAATGTACACTCATAGCAGCAGAAAAAGACTATATACACACATGAACAAAGATGTAAAAAAGAACCTAAGAAAAAGCACCAAGGTGCTTTCCTTTCACCTTTTACACATGGAGGAGTTATAAAGCCTAATGGCAGATGGCAGGAATGACTTCCTGTACCGTTCCTTAGAGCAGCGGGGCTGCAAGAGTCTACAGCTGAAGCTGCTTCTAAGTGTGTCCACAGTTGCATAAAGAGGGTGGGAGGGATTGTCCATAATGGTCAGCAGTTTAGCTAACATTCTGTCTCTCGCCACTTCCTCAAAGCTGGCTAGCTTGGAACCAACAACAGAACCAGCCTTTTTAATGAGTTTGTCCAGTCTGTTGGCGTCCTTTGCTTTGATGCCAGCACCCCAGCACACTACAGCAAAGAAGATGGTGCTTGCCATGACAGACTGGAAAAACATGTGTAGCATTCTGTTGCAAACAGAAGGAAGGACCTGAGTCGCCTCAGGAAGTACAGTCTGCTCATGACCTTCTTGTAGACCGCTTCAGTGTTTGTGGACCAGTCCAGTTTATGGTCAAGATGGACACCCAGGAACTTGTAAGATGTGACGATCTCAACATCTTTACCAGCAATGCAGACTGGGGAGTGCAACATTTAGTACAGAAATTAGATTCAGTTTAATTGTCAATGTTTGGTTACGGTGATGCTGTTAATTCCCACTGGTCCGTGAAGTACGCACGAGATGTCAGCCTGTGACGCACCCCGCGAGAGTAGGTGTAACATGCGGAAGTGGATGCTGTGTACTGAGAGTCGCAACTGATTAATAAAGGAGCATCGATTAAAAAAGCATGTCGGTGTCTGTGGATGAATCTGCACGTTTCATGAGATCAAGAACGCAACAGGGAGGGTGGAGGCTTACTCCTACTGAAGTCCACCACCATCTCCTTTGTCTTGGCCACATTCAGCTGCAGATGATTCTCCTCGCACCACCGGACGAAACAGTCCACAAGGTCCCTGTACTCATCTTCCAGTCCGTTCTCCACACACCCAACAATAGCTGTGTCATCCGAGTACTTCTGGAGGTGACAGAACTCAGAGCAGTACTGGAAGTCAGCAGTGTAGGCGGTGAATAGGAAGGGAGACAGCACAGTTCCTTGAGGGGCTCCTGTGTTGCTGGTCAGGGTGTCAGACACACAGCTCTGCAGTCTCACAAACTGAGGTCGACCTGTCAAGTAGTCCTCAATCCACACGACCAGGGGAGCCTCCACTTGCATGTTCTCCAGCTTGGCCCTCAACAGTCTCGGCTAGATGGTGTTGAAGGCAGAAGAGAAGTCGAAGAACATGACTCGCACGGTGGTGTTCAGTCCGTCCAGGAAGCTGTAAGCCCTCTGCAGCAGGTGTATCACAGCATCATCAACCCCAACCTTGGGCTGATATGCAAACTGCAGTGAGTCTTGAAAGGGGCTCACCAGAGGTCTGAGGTGTGACAGCACCAGCCGCTCCATGACCTTCATCACGTGGGAGGTCAGTGCTATTGGCCTGTAGTCACTCGGTGCCGCAGGATGGTTTTTCTTTGGCACTGGGACCAGGCAGGATGTCTTCCAGAGCACTGGGATCCTCTGGAGATGAAGGCTCTGGTTGAACAGGTGCTGCAGAACTCCACACAGCTGACTGGAACAGTTCTTAAGCACCCGCGGACTGATGCCATCAGGTCCAGCAGCCTTTCCCTCGTTGAGCCTCTCCAGCTCTCTCCTCACCTGGCTTGATGTGATAAATAGTCCAGTCAGGGGGTTGGGGGGTGTAGTGGAGTTGGTGCTTGAAGTCAGCTGAGGGGAGGGGACTGAAGACTCCAGAGGTGACAGGGGGACTGAGGGGGGTGAAGGAGAGCGATGGTCATTCAGTGGAGGAGTGGGGGGGCAGCAGTGGGAGGGGGAGCTGGAGTCAAACCTGTTGAAAAACTCTTTGAACTCGTTAGCTCGGTCCACAGCTCCTACTACAGCTCCTTTCCCCTTCCTCTGAAAACCAGTGATGGCTCTCATTCCACTCCACACGTCTCTGGTCCGGCTTCTCTCCAGTTTCTCCTCCAGCTTCCTCCTGTAGGCGTCCTTACATTCCTGCAGACTGTGTTTCAGTTCCTTCTGGACCCTCCTGAGCTCAGAGCGATCTCCGGCTCTAAAGGCCGTCTTCTTCTCATTCAGGAGGGCCTTCAGGTCGCTTGTCACCCAGGGTTTGTTGTTAGGGTAACAGCGAACCTTTTTGGTGGGGATGGAGTTGTCCGTGCAGAACTTGATGTAACCAGAAACACAGTCTGTAAGTCCATCCAGATCCTCCCCATGTGGAACAAACAGAGCAGACCAGTCTGTGGATTCCAGAGCATCTCGAAGGCAATCCATGGCACCATCAGACCACATCCTCACAGTCCTCACAGTGACTGGTTGCTTCCTCACCACAGGGATATATGGTGGGGACAGCAGGACCAGGTTGTGGTCAGACCTGCCCAGTGCAGTGGAAGTGTATGCATTGATGGTATTAGCATACAACAAATCCAAAGTCTTACTGTCTCGTTGTACACTGGACATACTGGTGGAATGTGGGGAGGGTGGAGGAGAGACGGGCGTGATTAAAATCCCCCGTGATGAACATGAAGGCAGCGGGGTGTTGAGTCTGCAGATCCTCATCGACCGAGTGGATGACGTCACATGCCGCGTCTGCATTGCCGGCCGGAGGAATGTAGAGGTTCATGGCGATGACGTTTGTAAACTCCCGCGGCAAATAATATGGGCGGAGTCCGATAGCAATTAGCTCCACGTCAGGGCTGCACACGCTCTTCTTAACGTGGATATGCTCCGGATTGCACCACCTGTTGTTGACAGGTTGTTGTTATAGCATATCAGATTCCGATGTCGTCCTTCTTTAAAGACCCAGTCTGATGAAAATTGTGTTTTTAACATATTCTTGTGGGATTTTTCCCCTGATGAAAATGAAACTTTAAATTGCATCCCTGAGTATTTCTTTATTCAAATTGTGGTGAATCAAGAGCAGACAAAAAAATGAGCCTGTGCCGCTCTGCAGAAACTGTATTCATAATTAAAAGATCACTGGAAACACTTTGAAAAAAGATGAAAAGAAGATGGGAGTGGGTCTTTAAGAAGTGACCTTCAGCAAGTTTAGGTAATTTTGTGGCTGAGTGTGAAGTATAAGAATTGACCCTCCGGCACTTCAGGGAAGATCTGTACCCAAATAGAGAAGCTCACTGATACCAACAGACCAATACTGTTGAAACTTTGCCTTCCTAAAAATTCCATAGTGTTACTGTGGGAACACATTTGATAAACATTAAAATATTGGTATATTTTTCCTTTAAATCTTGCCTTTCTCTGTGGAAAAGCCCCTTCCCTGTTGTGTCCATCACAGTAGATGCACAACTGGAGGAGAGGGAAGTGAGGAGGGGAATGTCTGGAAAACCCCAGGCATTCTCTGTGGGCTCTCAGGAATGACCAGGATCTGCCAAGAGAGGAGGGGAAACACCACTGGAATGAGAGAAAAGAGGAGGACGGAGGGAGAAGGAAGAACCTGAGGGAGCAGTGAGGAGCCAACAAAAGAAACTGGGGGGACAAGAAGGTTTGAGTGAAAGGAAGGGAAGAAAATGTCCTAGATCTAGAGTTACACACAAGCATTCAAAAGAGAAAAAATAGCTAAAAAAGCTAACTATTAGAACAACTTTAAATTAAGTGTTATACAGTCTATTTGGAAGTATTTTTTTTTTTTTGCTAGTTCTAACCACGTGGTTTGTATTCAGAGTTTTTATGAACCTAATTGCAGATCATTTTGAGTACAGTGACAAAAAACTAGAGTAATAAGTGGAAATGACTCGTTTTAGAACAAAATAGGAACAAATTGAGAATACCATCTTAGTACAAGTTGGCCCATCTTAATAAATTCACATAAAATTGAAAACTAGCACTTATTCTCACATAAATTCAATAACAATGTATTCCAGTCAAATTTGTATCTAACTTTAAAATAAAATCTTTCAAACTGAGCCAAAAATTACAGTAAAATCTGAGTTTTTTAAGTCTTGATCAAGTCTTTATATTGTCTGGAGTTTGGAGCAAAAATGATTTTGTCTTATTTTAATGAGACAAATAAATTCCAAGTAATTTGAAAAAGCATAGAGCAAAGCGAAAAGGAAACAAATAAAAACCTGGTAAAACATCTGTAATTTGTCTGGAGTTTGCAGTGTAGAAGATGCTGCTGTTTGCTCAGCATCTCCTCCCTGTGGTCGTCCTGGAAGTGCTTAAGTTCATATCTCCTTCCTGTCTGGAAATGCAGGCATCTGAGGTTGTGTTTACGTCAGCGACAGAGTCCCGGTAAGGGTCAGATGTCCTCTCTGCCTGCGAGTGCAGCTGCTCCGTTCCTTCCAGTGGGAGGTTGAGTGTGGAGTTCTGCTCTGGAGACTGGAGGATTTACCCAGATGGAGGAAGTCTTGCATTTCATTAATGTTACCGCCTTAAACACAGATCTTCATTTTCTTTTTTCTCTCCTTTTCCTCTGCTGCTGTTACAGTGAAAGTGTCTGTCTTCCCGCTCAAAGCATTGCCTATATTTGAGAACTGGACCTGTTGACACCTCCCCCGAAATCCAATAGACTTCCATAGAGAATAAACAGTTATTACTCAGTCACTCAATTCGTCAGATTAATCATTCTTGCTCTGATACATTTGTAAACATCTTCTTAATAATCCTCATTTTTTAACTATACTTTTTTTCTGTAGTTCAAGTTATTCATGTTACAAACTGACCAATCAGATGCATCAATTAAAAGTGGGTGGAGCCTGTTGGCATCTATGTCCAACGTTTGAAACATTTGCCACATTTCATGTAGCTCACTTATACAAGTGGTAGGGTTACATCCTTCCAACAAGCTCACTCCTGATTGGTGAGAGTGGTTGCCGTAGAAACGACGACTCAAACCGATTTGGACCAATCACTGCCTACTGACATCGTCTGGCTCTAAGATGGCAGCTGAATTGACTTAATTTGGTTGGAGTGATGTCACACTCACTCTGTCGATGGCTCTGACGTGGAGCGGCGGCGGCGGCTGCTCTTAGCCCCTCCAGGTGGATGTTCAGTGTGAAGGTGTAGATTTGGGGTTGGCGTACAGTAAAACTTACTAAACATAAAAGTTAAAAGTGTGTGGAAACCTTTACGTGATGACTCCTGCATTGAAACTGAGATCAACATATTTATTGTTGGATACAAAGGACAATAAGAGAATCCTCAAGATTTCTCAGAAACTTAACAGCTGTGAAATCAGCCTATAGAAACATCCAGTCGTCCACAAGGCGGGCATGTGTTTGCACTGCCTGTGTCATATGAACATGAGCCATCATCAGTTGGAAAAAGAGCACAAAAACCCCAACAGGGTCTTTGCTTTCTCTTTCCATTGTTTTTTCCTGTCTTCCTGTTGATTTGGGGTTCGTTTCCCATCCTCCTTCCACTCATCGGGACCTCGCTGTGGTCTCGCTCCGTCTTTGTCCGCCTGTCTTCTCTCTGTCGGTGTTGTCAAAGTCTCACTGAGGTTTATTGTTCTCCACATTTCTGATGTCTGTGAATAATCATATGCAGCTTTCAATTGTGTTGAGGGATTCACACTCCAAACACTCTGAACCTTTCTTGTTCTAAATTACAGACACTGGAACTTAACAGGTAAGTCTTTTCTAAACCCCTTCATCTCATTTAAGGGGCATTTTCTTTCTCAGTTTCGCCTCAGATTAGAGACTGGACAGATTTGGAGAGCTGTGTCAGTTTCCTTCTGGTGGGTTGTTCAAGTGTTCTTCATTACGGAAGCGTGTCAGTGACTTGTTGTGAAGTGTCAGTGCATGAACAGAGCTGGACTGTAAGATATTCAAGCAAACACCTCAGCTCTCTGTGAAGAAGGGGCAGGTAGGGAAGCCCCACCCGGGCAAGGAGGTATTCTGGCAGAGCAAGCACAGCCAGTTGACACGAGTCCGCCCACCAGGAAGACAGCTCACCAGGAAGACAATGAGGTGCTCTGCTCGGTGATGGAAGCAGCCGCTGCCGGGCTGAGGGGGCATGTCCGGGCAGCCGCCTGCAGTTTAGCAAGTGTCAGCTCAGTCAGGCGGAGAGATCCTAACCCATGTCTTTCTGTTTCTCCCCACAGTCCGCTGCAGTCTCTGACGGAGGTGAGTCCACGCTCCTTTACCTTCTGTCTCACGTCTGCCTCCACACTCATGACCACCTCAGTAGGATCGACAAGGTTCACTTCAGGGGGTATTTGTTGGTGGTCATCCAATCTGAAGGAATGTTTTAATGAAAATGTTGCCTCGTCCGCCTCCTCCGGTCTGCCACATTCAGCAGCACCGATAAAGCTGTAAAGAAGACGCGCAGCCGCAGGTCACAGACAGAACAAAATGATTCCTTTACATCTGGAAAGAGAATTTCTTCAATGTTTTCTCAAGTCCTGCTCCACACCTTCCAGGTGTTTCTGTGACGTCATGATGGCCTTTCACACACCGAAGCCTGTCAGTGTAGAGCTGTTTGAAGCCAGAGAGGGAGTGGGGTTATGTAGTGCCGAGTTCTGAAACAATCTCAGTCACCACAGTGGGGTGATGATGGGACTTAAACACAAATGACAGACAAGGCAGAGTGGGAGGGTTATGGTGAGGAGAGTCTTTAGTGGGAGCTACTCTTCTAATGCGTCTTTACGCAATTTGCTTCTGTTTTGAAGGAAAACATTGTGTTTCTATGAAGATTGCATCGTCTGAGATCAGGTTCTCTGTGACTGGATGGAGGCGAAACTCTTATCTGTGATGCTAAGGAGTCCAGCATTGAACAGGAACCCGATGCACAAATCTGTGAAATAAAGTGTTTCAGTAAAGACAAGCATTTAGACTGAAGTTTCAATCCTGCAAAGAGTGTAGACCACATGTGTCATAATCAATGCCTGGGAGCTGGTTCCGGCCTTCAGGCAATTCTATCCGGCCCTCCAGATCATTTCATTTTATTGTTATTATTGGCCCGATGTTATTTTGCACTTAGTTCTAACTTGCATAATTTTGACAATATATATTTTTATGGAGAGTAAAATGTTAAAAGTTACTTAAGGCTTAATTTGATTTATTCTGGAACAATACTCCTGTCAGCTTTTGTTGTTCACCTTTTGGCTTGTCCCTTTTTGGGGTCGCCACAGCGAAACAGTATCATTATTTCGCAGCAGTGATTTTACGTCAGATGCCCGTCTTGACAGAACCCTGTGTCAAGGAAGCAGCATCAAGGGTCTTGCCCAGGGACCCAATCACTGATGGAGATCAGTGGATACTCCGGGGATTGAACCCAGGGCTCCTGCGTGCAAATCCTATACTTAGACCACTGAGCCATCCATCCTTCATGCCTGCTTTCAATAAATGTTTATCCTGTGCGATTGAGTTTGACACCTCTGCTGTAGATTGTGTTGTTAGTTGTGTAATAAGCAGGTTATCAATATGTAATCATCAAAGACTGTCATCACTGGGGATTTTCTTTGGTCTTGTAGCGTCTTTAATCTCTGGTCAGTACCTGATGTAAGAAAAACCTCCTTCTAACAAGTAGCAGCCGGAATTCTGTTTCTAGTTGTGTCTGCTGTGTGACTGCAGTGCTGTCAAAAAAAGACACAGAAGCACCAATGGAATCTGACAAAACAAAAGAAGACTCCTCCAAACCAAAGCTGGACTGAGTGTGCCCTCTCCCCTTGAGTTCCAAACAGGAAGTGCCCATGGGCCCCAGGTAGACAAAATCCCATAGACTTCCATAAAGAAATACGCAGCTGTTACTCACTCATTCTATTGGTCAGAATGACCATTTTTTTATTGATATCTTTTTTTTTTAACATGTTCTTGATAAGCTTCATTTTTTCCATGACATTTTCTCTATAGTTCAAGGTATAATCTGACCAATCAGATCCCTCATGTCCAATGTTCAACGGATTTTGTGTTGCCCGCGTTCAACCAATAAGTCTATAGACTTTGAACAAGCTAAAGTCCTGATTGGCCAGAGTGGTTGGCATAGAAACAATAACTCAAACCGATTTGCTCAATGACATCACGTAGCTCCAACATGGTGGCGACCGTATCGAGAAAAAATGATGACTGAATGGACGTAATTTCATTGGAGCCACAAATAAACTATTTTCTATGGGTAATGTCGCACACACTCACTCCAGTGCTCAAACGCAGTCAATGGTCTGAATGCTGCCTCTTAACCAGGTGGCACAAAGTGGAGTCGACCTGCTATAATACAAGCACTGCTTTGAAAACTGCACCATCTCAATAACTGTAATGCTTCTTCTGTCATGCATGGTGGTGTCGGACTCATGGATCGCTATACAGTTCAGTTCTTCTGAGTAAACCTCTCTGTGTTCTAGAGGTAGAACTCTGATCACACACAACAATGGTCCATATCATAGACTGCATTTGTGTCTGTTTATAGGAAGAATTTAGACAAAGTTAAAATGTGAAACTAGTCAAAACACATCATAAAACCTACAGAAATAATGATCAAAGATAAATTGATGTTTGCATTAAATGTGTGAGTTTTTATAGAGAAAGCTTTAGAAATTCAGAGAACTGCAGATTTGTCGGCTGAACATCCATGATGATAATCTCCCGTTCCACCAAATCCCAAAGGTTCTATTGGGTTCTGGTGACTGTGGACGGAGGACATGGTCAGCAACAATACTCTGGTAGACTGTGGGGTTGGAACCATGATCAGTTGCTACTGATGGGTCCAAAGGGTGTCAATGAAATCTCCCCCACACCATGACAGCACCACCAGCAGCCTGAACTGTTGATACAAGTCAGGATGGATCCATGTTTTCATGTTATTGTTGTTGTTGTTACCATCTGAATGTAGCAGAAATAGAGACTCGTCAGACCAGACAACGTTTTTCCATCTTCTGTTGTCCAGTTTTGGTGACTCTGTGTGGATTGTAGCCTCAGTTTCCTGTAGCTGACAGCAGTTATACCTGGTGTGTTCTGCTGCTGGTTCTTCTGCATCAAGGTTGTTGTGTGTTCAGAGATGTTCTTCTGCAGACCTCAGTTGTAACCAGTGGTTCTTTGAGTTCTTGTTGTCTTTCTATCAGCTGGATCCAGTCTGGTCATTCTCCCTTGACATCAACAAGACATTTCCACCCACAGAACTGCAGCTCTGGATATTTTCTCTCTTCCTGACCATTCTCTGTAAACCCTAGAGATTTTTGTCCCAGTAGATCATCAGTGCCACCCTGTGATTAGAAATTTGTTTTAATGAGCAATTGGACAGGTGTACCTAATAAAGTGGCCAGTCAACGTTTGTTTGTCCTCCATCATGAGAGAAATGCCTCAAGAATACTTTAAAAACAGCAAAGACACTGCTCTGTTTAGGGTGTTCAGGTTCCTTCATGCGTCTCCCTTGAATGGAATGTGGTGGTTTAAGGATTGCAGCTGCTCCTGTCCTCCCGGTCAGCTGCAGCGCCCCCAGTGGAGGATCCTGTCTCTGCACTGGCTGCTCTCACAGACTTTATCTGTGGCCGTCCTTTAACAGCCTCACATACTGCCGTGTGTGTGTTTTAGTTTCCTCCTCCCTCATCTCTGAATAATACATCCTCCTGAGGCCTGTGCATGTGCGTATCGCTTACCTGGATGTGAGCTGGTACATGTGTGTGAATCCACACGCACGTGCCCGTGCACACCGCGACCTGACTCCCTCCATGGTTTCTCAGGTTTTCATCCAGGTTGCTAACAACCAGCAGCCTCCCTCCTCCGTCTTGATGTTTCTCTCTGGCGTTTCTGCAGCGTGTGCGCTCTCGCTGGACTGTTGCTTGGACCCAATGTGTTTGAGCTTGTGAGGGGCCCTGACGGGGGGATTATGGATGGAGGGGCCTGGTTACCTCTCAGAAGTCGATACATGCCCCGCTGGCACCACACAGGCTCGTACCAGCTGTACCCAGGTGAGGAGGCACCCGCAGCTTTCCACTTCTTCCTCCTGACGTACTTGTGTTTGGAAAAATCAAGCCGCTAAACTGAACAAACATTGGATTTCTGAGTTGGCTCCCAATGGTGATTAAGGAGGCATCCAGACTGGCACGTTTAGGCTCGGCTGGGTCGACAACAGAAATAGTTTGTTCTGCTCTGGTCAGCAGCTGTGAAAGCTCACTGGACCTGTGATGCAAGAGGACTCCGGTCCACTTGTGAACAAGGCTTTCTGTGTGCTTGCAAATGGAGTCTGGTGCGGTTTACTCCAGTGTGAATGCACACAGACTGCATGGACTGCAGCTCATGCAGAACTATTTAAAACTTGGCCAGAACACAAATCTGAGAATCGTGAAAAGGTTGTGTTCATAAATGTGGAGCTGCACAAGCCTGAGCTGCATGGTGGTGTAGTGGTTAGCTTGCACCTCACAGCAAGACGGCCCTGGTTTGAATCCCAGCAGGGACCTTTCTGTGTGGAGTTTGCGTGTTCTTCTTGTGCATGTGTGTGTTCTCTGTGGGCACTTCCTCCCACAGTCCTAAAACATGCTTTAAGGCTTAATTTGTGTCTGATTACATGTGCGTGTGTCGCCTGCCGCTGACTGGGAACCTGTTCAGGGTGCACCCCACCTTCCCCCACTGTACCTGGGTTAGCTCCTGCAACCCCGACCCTGAAATGGATTCAGAAGAGGACGGATGGATGTATTTGAGCCCCCGCTAGTGTTTGCCGTCCACTGCCCCTCTTGTTCAGAATTCGTGTACCTCTGATAGAACGAAGAAGTCGTTTTCTGTGACAGAGGATGCTCCCTGCAGGCCAGACACTTCCTTTTTTTACTTTATTTTCAGCATTTGTGTCGTCCTGGGCACCTGAGCAGCGATGCCCCCCTCCCCTTGCTGTTCTTGTATCTTATTATATCTCAGTTTAGCCACCCCCGTTGAGTTTATCCGGCCCGGGGCTCCATCCCGGTTATTCTTGGCCTCTCTTTGTGGGGCAGCCTTCTGATCACAGCTTCACAGTAGGAAGTGGTTTGCAAAAGAGGCAAACCTTGAATAGACTGGGGCTATCTTCAAAATATCATTTCCTAACTTTTGTTAGTGAAGTTGACCTTGGAAAAGTAAACATTTAAATATAACAGCTGAACTCAGGCTTAGATGGAAGAAACTGATTCGCTGTGGCGACCCCTGAAGGGAAAAGCCGAAAGGAGAAGAAGAAGAAGATTGTGCATTGCTTTCTTAATAAAACAATATGACACACAATATGGACATAGTCATGAAATGCGGACAGGAATGTGGGTGTGGCTAAAAAAAGAACCCTTGGTTGCCACGAAAATCCCAAATTTTACTTTTGCCGATTCTTCTAAAATTACATGGACATGTTTGTCTGCCCCAGTTGACCAAAAACAAAAATTGGTTGCTGTGGGGATAAAACTAGCAGAAAGAAGCCATTTTGGTAAAAAGTGTTTTTTTTTCATGGGTGGCAGAGAAGGGGAAGTAAAGGGGCTAAAACAGCTAAAAAAGGGGAACTGGAGGGTGGCAAGGACGAGGGCAGGGGCAGGTAGCACTCACAGTTTTAACTGTGATTTAAAAAAAGGCCTACAACAAAATGCAAAGTGTGAATTTGTCTTCTGTCAAAAAGACATCCTCAAAGCAAAAGAAGACGAGGATGTGGTGGAGGGAGGAAGAGGAGGTCTCTTTGGATTTGTTAATTGCTTTTCTGCAAAAAGAAAACTAACATTTGATGCATTAAAACAACTCTTTTATCCAAACTGAAAATATTTGTGCGCATGCATATATTTGCATTCATTTTTAAGGCTTAAGGGAATGAAAACCAAACCTTAAATCATCTCAAATGTTTGTCCAGAGCTGAACAGCGTGGAGCTGCAGGGCTGCAGCAGCGACAGCCTCAACAGCAACGCCAGCCTCCCCAGCGTTCAGAGTCACCGGCGCCACACGGAGAGGAGGGTGGCCAGCTGGGCCGTCTGCTTCGAGAGGCTGCTCCAGGATCCCGTGGGAATCCGCTACTTTTCGGTACGGTCACACTGTGCAGCCACCTGATGGCTGCCGGGCAGCTAGCCTCTATCAAATGGAAACATTCCAAGGAAGTTTTTGGAAATCTGCATGTGCAGTCTCCTAAAAACCTTCAAACTAATTATTCCTTTCACTTGAAATACATATTATTATATTTCCAAGTTTAGAAACTGTTTTTCTAATGTATCAGGAAGATTTCAGTTGGTCTTAAAATCTATTTACTTCTGTTTTGTTGCTTTTTCCACCACAAATGTGAATATAGTCTCCCCCTTTGGACTCTAACTCTATGCTAACAGCACCTTAAGGCCTTAAGACCAAAAGGCAAAAGATTTTAGACTTCAAAATGAAAAGTGTTACTAATGTTTTAATTTGTCTTACTCTTTCGTATTTTTGATCCACTTTTAATACTTTGTCTGCAGGAATTTCTAAAGAAAGAGTTCAGTGAGGAGAACATTCTCTTCTGGCAGGCTTGCGAGTTCTTCAGCCACTTACCTGAGAATGACAGCATACAGGTAACAAACAGAAGAGTCCAGAAAATGGAACCAAAAAGTTGTTTATCGACCCCGTGTGGGTAAAAATGGACCCACTACCATGTTTAGTTGTAGAGAAAAACACCTTATGCTATACTTTTCTAAGTGTAGATTCTATGACTTTGCCTAAAGGGACTCCATCATTAGATAAAAGTCACAGTTGTTTATATTTATGTTAGTGCTGTCATGCGATTAATTGTTGTGTATGATTAATTAATTATGACCTGTAATTAATTAATCTAATTAATCATTTTTAATCACAGTATTTTTAACCTAAGATTTCTATTAAAAGCCTTATTTTGAGGTATTTTATTTAAGTTTGTTACATTGTAGCCCAGTAAAAGATCAAAATAAAACTTAAAAGGTGACTTTCTTACATTGTTTTTTTTAATTATTAACAACTTGTAACCAACCTTTGGCACCACAGAGGGGGTTATTAAAAAAAAAAAAAAAAGAAGAACCATCAGGTCCAGATTCTCTAATTTTACCACATTAAAAACAGTAGGAACATTTTTCCTGAGCAATCCAAAAATATTCAACACAAAATTCTTATGAATACCATAATTCAAATGTTGATATACTTAATTCCACAGTTTATCTCAACAACAAGAAAGTTGAAAAGACATGAAAGCTGAAGGCTGACTCACTTGGGGATTGTTTCACCCATAACAGCAGGCAAAGAAAGTGCTAACAGCGCCACCCGGAGGCCAAAAGTAAATTACAGCAGTAGAGTTTTGGAACAGAGAATCAATAGGAAACGGATGAGAGGTTTTAACTAAACACTCTGCGGCTTCCACAGCCATGACCTGGCGGCAAAAATTTGACCCGCAGGCCCCACTTTGGACACCCATGGTTAGACTTTGTCTACATGTATTAATGTATTGAGTTGCTGCCATGTGATTGATTAGTTTGAAATTTGTGTAAGACTAACGAGCAGTTGAACAGGTGTGCCTAATAGTGATAGTGAGTTGTTAGGTTCAAACAACCTGAAACATTTCTCTGAAAGGAAGACAAGAGAGGGGTCAGTTCTTAAATCAGATTTTACTTGCACAAGGAGAACAGACAGAGAATGTTCAAACCAGTCTCCACCCGCTCTGAAGACCTTGGTTCAGGGTTTCCATATTTATAACCTTTCAGGGGCGGTCTTATTTTATTTACATTTGCTGCTCTCAAGGTGTGGAAGGAAAAACAGCCTCAAACTGGTTCTACTATCATTAATGTCTTAGTTCAATGCAATAGGTCTGCGTCAGCATCTTTGAGTATCTGTAATGTGTCAGCCTCCAGACAGCCTTCAGCCTGGGATGACTGCAACCTTCCAGATAACAGCTGAGCAAGACCTCAAATGAGCAGAAAGAGAAGAGAGGTTAAAATCATACAAAGCAAATATAGGATAAATGTATGTACAACTCTATCAATTCCCCCCTGTTTATCACATATTTGCTCAAATTCTCACATCACCTGTCAGCCACTCCCTGGGAAGGTTGTCAGCTGGAGGATCACATTTAAGAGCACAAATACATTCACACTCAGAAGTTTTGCCCTACATAGTCACCAGGGTCTGGGAACAGGTCAGGCAGGTAGAGGGCTTCTCCTTCATCAGAAACTGGTTCAGGTTCGGCATTGTCACCTAAAAGAGGGTACAGCTGTTCCGGTGGTGGCGCTGCTGGTGAGATAGCAGTTATTATCAATCGGTTAACTAGAGAACGAAGGCAGGGAATACAACAACATCCACATAAGGTCAGAATAGCTGCAAAAACTGCAATGGAGACTAGAATAGAGGACACAAGGGCTGTATAGTTGCCGAACACATTCAACCACGCATCCCACATGGTGGCGTCAACCCCGGAGTGCTCTTCCATTCTACCATCGAGGGCACGAACCCTTTCTATGGCTCTGGTCAGGCTGCTATCCGCAGCGGTGATGTTGGGGATGAAGATGCAGCATTGCTCCCCGAACATTGAGCAGACTCCTCCTTTCTCGGCGAGTAGCATGTCCAAAGCTATCCTGTTCTGGAATGGCATCAGAGAGGTAGCCTGCAGTTGGCCATGTACTGCTTCAAAACCTGCTAGTGTCCAATTTCCTAGCTTCTGACCATTAAAATGGATGAAGTCAATCCTGTCAACGTTCTTATTTGGGGTCACTGGAAACAGTGCACTTATGATTGGAATATTCTCAAACCCAGCAGCGACTTGATCCGCTAATTCATATTCATCTGGAACACCACGAGGAACACCTATAGCATGAATGTAACTGGGATCATTCTCCAACCATGGTGCTGACCGTTTACTAAGGTGTCAATCACCTGCATAAAGGCTAGATAGTCTGTGCACGAGATCTTCTGTTGAGGTAGGAAAGACAGAAACTGGCAACAGTAAAGTCACCAGAGCACAAACACCTGTGACATTTATAGGCATCTTGTCATAAAGGTTATCAGCGCCACACCACCACCAAACATCTCCTCTGGACACTGGTCTAAAATACTACTAGTATTTGTATTGTGTAACAAAAAAAAAGATTAAAAAATGAAATACATTGAGTTGAATTCATAAGTAGCAGCTTTGTCATCATGCACAATAGATTCTAGATCTAAAATCTAAAATGTTAACACAGAGCAAGTGCTAACCCCTTAACATGTTCTTAGATTTACTGTGATTTTTTTTATTTTTTAATCTACATATTCAAGTAGATTCTGAAGGAGAAAAGCTGGGAGTGTTAACAGTTGAAAAGTTACAACATGATAAAAATCTTGTATAAAGGGTTAAATACAGCTTCTCTAAATCTGCACCTCTTGTCTGCAACAGCTCACTCAGCGAGCCAGAGAGATCTACAACAGCTTCCTGTCCAGCAAGGCCACCACACCGGTCAACATTGACAGCCAGGCACAACTTGCGGACGATATCCTCAATGCACCGAAACCCGACATGTTCAAGGAGCAGCAGCTGCAGGTACGACTCCCACACGGCTGCAGCTGCCAAAAGAGACCAAAGGACAGTTTTATCATCGATTGTAAAAAAAAAAAAAAAAAAAATTAAGATGGGCGTCATCAGGTCCTCCTGTCCATAGAACAGAAGGTCAGTTCATCCCTGCTTCTTATCAGACATCAGGGATGTGAACAGAGTCACCAGGCACTTCAAGGTCCACACACAAAGCCTGAGAAAAGCTTTTCCAGGGGAAATCTGCGGTCTCATCCTCACAACTCAGATCCAGTCTGCCATTGCAGATTTAAAGGTAAATGAAGATGACTTTTCCTTCAGCTGCATCCAACCAGGTGGTGTCTTCATGACCTCCTTTGCACCACAGGAAGCAAAACAGAGTTTTAGGCCCTAGGTTCCTGAGGGTTAAACTATCAAACATTTTGGCGTTAACCTCCCTTTCTCTCCCAAAAACTTGGCATGGTTTGGCCTTCGTGTTTATTTCTTGATCTCTTGAATTCCTTTGGTCCCCCTAGTGGTGGAATTGCGCATTGCGGTCATTTCTTTAAAGAACTATAACTCGCCACAGGAATGGGATAGAAACTTGCTTTCTTTTTTGAAAATTCGTATATATTTTCTTCTTCATAACTGGGCCAGATTAAACTATCTAGTGGGCCGGATCCGGCTCGCGGGCTGTATGTTTGACACCCCTGGTTTAGATTGTTTAGATCGTTTTTATACAAAAAGTGGACAATTTGATCTGGGTCCGGCGCGTTGTCATGGTAACAAGACGTCGCTGAGCCTCGACTGCAGTGATAAAAGAAAACGATATAAATGCTGATTGTCATGATAGGTTAAATTGAGCATCAACTCAGAGAGGACGTTCATCTCTTACTGCTTGTTTTGATCCAGAAGTTGAAATAAAACGTTTTAAAGCAGGCAGCACAGTGATACAGAACGGTTGGGCTGTGTGACCGTAATTTTTACAATTTTTTTTAGGTGTGCAGGATCGTTTCTTATTGCTGTATGTCGCCATCTCTGTTTTCTTTTTAGTAATGCTGCAGACATAAAGTCTTTAGAGTGCTCATCTCACTGTTGATGTGTTTTGTGCTCATATTACATTTCTAGGTTAACACTTGATACATTTAAACATTTCGGACAACAACAATGAAGGAATAATCTCTCCCTGGCCTGTTTTTATTCAAAAGCTGCAAATTGTCATCAAACTTTCCTAGTAACACATTGTGAATCATAGTCTTCAGTCACAACACAAAAGTGGGATTAATGTGATATATTTTTCAATTGTCTGCCTTAATCAAAAATAAATGTTCTAAATGTACAGTTTTGTGTGTAAATTTAATTTTGTGATTGTTTTCAGATAATAAGTGGTCAGCAAATACTGTAATAAAAAACAACAATTGACAAGCTAAGCTAAACTAGACAGAGGCTGGACATCCCAGCCCTCAGACCTTCCTTCTTGGTGTGGAGAAAACAAAAGAAAACAGATTCTTGGAAAAAAGAAGAAACCTCAGGGATGTCCACATGAGAAGCTACTGTAAACTTTCTCAAAGTTGTCCAGGTTTTGCTCTCCTTTTTTCTTGATTTTTTTCTGGTTGCTGTGAAATGTTTTCCGTTCAGAGTTCTGGATTTTCTGCACCACGTGAGGAAAGATGGAAAGGATGAGTTTTTAAAATGGAAAATGCTGCTGATTTCTGCTGTGAGTGCTGAGCCCATCAGCTGCTGCACATTTGCATTCCAGCAGCAGGTTGACTCGTGTTGCACGGGACAAACTTTTAGAAGATAATCTTGAAATCTTCTGTAATCCATCTGAGTATGCTGGTAAATGGCTTGTCTGTCCTCATGAGTTCCTCCTGACCCCCCCCCCCGGATGCTTGATTGATGGATAATCTCCTAACTTTGATGGAAAACAGGACTCTTAGATGTCTGATGACTTCACCCTGCATCACTGAACATTTGCCTCTCAGATCCATATCCTGTCTCCTGCCTTCGCTCTCCACAGACCCGCTGATCTTTCCTCGCTTGTGCTCTCTTTAGATTTTCAACCTGATGAAGTTCGACAGCTACACCCGCTTCCTGAAGTCTCTGCTGTACCAGGAGTGCATGCTGGCGGAGGTGGAGGGCCGGCCGCTCCCCGATCCATATCACATCCCGAGCAGCCCCACCTCCAAGCACAGCACCACCGGCTCTGACCGCTCCAACCTCTCGACGCCCAAGAAGGTCGAGAACGGCGCCGGCACGGGTGTTTGGGTGCTGGGGTTTTGATACGCCTTTCGGGTCTGAACTCTCTGTGTCCCACAGGAAGAAAAACTCAAGAGCAAATCCGGTCGGTCGTTGAACGAGGACAGCAGAGAGGACTCCGGGGACCGCAGGAGAGGCATGTTTTTTTCATGGTCCCGCAATAGGAGCTTTGGAAAAGGCCCCAAGAAGAGAGAGCTGGCAGACTTCAACTACAGTCAGTCCTCACTTCATTCAATCTTCTGGAGAAAGAGTTGAAGGAAAGTTTCAAGCTTCATGCTTCTCTGGCATTCCAGATTTCTCCGGCAGTAACGGTCGCCGTGAGTCTCAGGGCTCGCTGTCGTCGGGAGCCAGTCTGGAACTGGGAACGTCGGGTACAGGGAAAAACGAGGCCAGTCCACGAGGAGAGGTCAGGAGGGGTCAGGAAGCCGTCAGGTTCTGAGGCTTCAGGATCATGCTATGGTTCTCCCACCAAGTGTGTTCCTTTTTGAGTAAAACTGAAGAGATGACGTCCTGTCAGAGCATCTCAGCGCATTGGCTAAGTTCTAAAGACTGCACATGACATTAGAACTGGAAGGTTTGAAATCATCTGTTGGTTAAAATACTCAGTAAAAACTAACAAAAGATTTAGATTACTTACAAACAATTTGCATCCTCTAAATATTAAATCACCTAAAACTCGTGAGAGAAAAAAGAAAAAACAGAAGTTGATATATTATGTGAAAATAAATATCTGCACAAGTATTAAAAAGAAAAACTCTGAAAGAAATATAAACATGGAAAATACATAAAAATTATTTTAATAGAAAAACACAGAAGTTAACAGTTTAGAGAAAGAAGTGACATCAAAGTGGAGAAATATTGTGTTTTTGGTTTCAATTGTAGCCCCTCCCTCACTGCTACAAGCTTGTTTCGTCTGCTCCTGATTCACATCAGTTTGGATAAAGAAATACTAAAAAATGCAGTTTTAACCTTCATTTTTTGTACGTGGTTGTAACAAGCTTACTGGCATTTTTCTGATAATAGAAGCATCATCAGAAAGACGTTAAAAACACCAAAAACATGAATTGTCTTAGTTAATGTCTTAAGCTCAGATAAATGGTGTTATCTGTATTTGTTAAGAAGTGACGCCCCAGGCTGCGGGTGGGGGTGGGGCTCTTTAAATCACACAGTGATGGAGAGGTGGGCTAGTCCTGCTGCTTTCAGACTTCATGATGTTTCCTCACAAGGAGATCTGAAGAAAACACTGTGGGAGGTTATTTCCTGTTTGGCTGACCCCGCCCATCTCTGGTCTTCAGGGTGGTGGAACATCAGAGCGAGGGGGAGGCAGTGCCCCCTTAAGGCAGTGCAACATAAGCTTGCCGGATGGCTCCTGTTGCTCCGTGCCCCTCAGGGCTGGGGTGTCCATCAGGGACCTGCTGCAGGGCCTCTGTGAGAAGCTCTGCATCAGCCTGGCAGCCGCGGACCTCTTCTTGGTTGGAGGGGAAAAGGTAAAAGATGCTTTCATTTAGCCTGTAAGATGCTTTCATTTAGCCTGTATACTTACAATAGTGGAGCCAGTTTAAAAAAAATAGTAAAAAAAGTATATATTTATATATATTAGGGATGAACCGATACAGTTTTCTCACGCTTTGATGATACAGACCTCGATATGAGCGTCACAGTTCAATATGTATTGGGCAAGAAAGAAATAAACCCTGAAATCTGACTATTCCACAGATGATGATTTATTTTGCAGAGAAATACCATAACAAAAGTTCTTTTTTTTCAAGTGCACAGTTCTTGGCATTTATTGCAGAATCACATTTAAATAGAACTCTTGTAAACATTACAACTTATGAGAACGGCAACAAATTAAGCAGCTCTCTCAAGTTTTGACAGCTGGATGTCAAACACAATCTAAACTGAACCAACTTAAAATATTTAGAACTGACATAATAATAACAGCAACACAGGTAAAGTGCAGTATTCCCTAGCTCTCAGCTCTTTATTTATGTACCTTTCCTTTGTTTGCAAAAAAACAAGTATCTCTGTTGTTTTTAGCATTTAGCTAAAATTTTTATTTTGCGACTACTCTAGGAGGGGGATGGTAGTTTCTGGCAGGGAGAGGGAGAGTGGGCGGGGCTTTTTTGCAGCAGACACTCTTAATGAACCTCAGAGTGGTAATTAATTAATATAATGTGTATAGTCAAAATGTCATATTGAATTGTCGAACTCGTATTGAACAGTTCTGTTTTATAATATATGCATTTATATTGTTGCATCCCTAATATGTATATATATATATAAGTGTTCTGTAGGTACCCGTCAAGTTTAGAGACTGCGTTGTTTGCATAAACGGCCCATATCGTTGAGACTGGGGCAAACAGACTGAATGTTTTTGTAATAACCGAGTATTATGCCTGACATCTTTACAAATGGCCATTATGTTGATTTTCTTTTTTTTTCGTGCCAAACATGCTTTTTTGAATCCATTCTAAATGTGATGCTTGTACCACAAGATGTACAATTTGTCTGAAATATCGACCTAACTTGAACTGTGATGAAAATGAAAACATCTGCATCACACCAGCACACTGCAGGAAATGTGAGTCTGTTATGTGACTTTTTTCTCTTGCTTAGCCACTAGTTTTGGACCAAGACTGCATGACACTCTGTTCAAGAGACCTGAGATTGGAAAAACGTACCCTGTTCAGGTACTGGATTTACTCATGAACTATGTTGTGCTCAAATTTATAAAAGAGTTTTGAAAGTCAAGTTGAATGTGAGAGGTTTTAAACAAGACCAGGGGTAATGACATTCTCTTCCTGCACAGACTTGACTTGGTCCCCATCAATCGCTCGGTGGGTCTAAAAGCGAAGCCAACTAAGCCGGTGACGGAGGTCCTCAGGCCTGTGGTGGCCAAGTATGGCCTGCACCTGTCTGGCTTGGAGGCCCGGATTGTAAGGCCTGCTCAGCTGTAGACAGACATGAGTGGTGGTGGCGCCATCATGGTCTTTTCTTAACCGCTCTGTCTTTGTGTGTGTTGGTACAGAGTGGGGAGTCAGAACCCTTAGATCTAGGTCTTCCCATTTCTAACCTGGACGGACTCCGAGTGGTTCTAGATGTTGCAGAAAATACTGTTGGAAAAGGTAAGACTCAAGTTTGTCCTGCACCATTTAAGGATTCTGGTTTTGTATCCAATCAGTGGAGGTGTTTGTTCTCCATCATGGTTTGACGTGCATCCCTCCAAAAGTGCATGGCAAGGAGGATGCAGTACAGAGGTCACAGTACAATACCAATCTGCCAAAAACAAATCGCCTTTACAGAGTTCAAGTTTTTTCAGCAAAGTATTTGTTGTGGAGAAATGTGAAACAGCTCTGTTGTGGTTCTGAGACCCATCAGTCCGAACCATAAATAACTGGAGACCAAAGAAGCTGAAGTGTTCATGATAGGCTGGAATTTTTGTCAGACATCCGGAAAAACAGCAGTTATTGAAAGTTAATGCGCCATATTCTCTGTACCACAGGGTGCACCAAACTAAGGTGCATTAGGGGAGACAAAAGAGTCAGATTAGTCTGCATATCAGTAAGACTTAATTTACTGCTTTCACAATGACGCTAGATCTTGTTTGTAACACACTAGCGACGTTGGACTTCTTTTATTTAATACTTATGACTCCCAACCTGGTTTCCAACACGTAAAAAGCAAACTGATACCGCTACAACAAAGGTTACTGTAACTATCAACCTTGTTAGTAACATGTACAAATAGCAAACCAACAAAAAGACGAGCTGCAGGATGTTCACCATTGTTGTTGCTTTACAATGACACGCTAGCGGTCTGCACCACGCAAGCGGCATAAGAACAAATTGCTCAGTGGAACCAAGGCTTAACTGAGTGGAAATGCTCACCAGAATGAACTGGTCCGTACCATACTACTCCTTACCAGACCATACTGTACCGGACCGCTTAGTGGAAACAAGGCTTTTGTGTTTTCCAATCACAGCAATTGTAGGTTTACAGAATTTCAAAAATTGGCCCAGTTTTGGAAAAAAAAGGCACATTACAAATTTGTTTACATTATATTTACTGAGGTGGTTGGCAGTGGAGTTTTTGACTGGGATGTTCAAGGTGGTGAATAGATCTCTGAGGAACAGAGAAGTGTGATGGTGCCCATTTTTAAGAATAAGGGAGATGTGCAGAGTTGTGATAACTACAGAAGAATAAAGCTGATGAGCCATACAATGAAGGTGTGGGAAAGAGTAGTGGAAGCCAGACTAAGAGCAGAAGTGAACATTTGTGAGCAGCAGTATAGTTTTGTAGCCCGGTCTTTCTACGTCCACACGCGGCCCCTCCTCCTTGCAGCCAGATGTGCTGCGGGTGGCCGTGTTTGTAGGAAGAAGAGGCACCAGATGCATACAATCTGTGGCAGACCTTGTTGCTCTTTATTTTCTTACAACAACACAAAGGAAACTGAACATTAGAAAACCAATAAATGTAAAAACTCACACGACAAAATGGCTATGCTGCTTAACTTACAACAACACAAAGGAAACTGAGCAGAAAGGGGAAGCCCGCGAAGATTGCAGGAGAGCTACAGCGTCCCCAGAGGGTAAAAAAGGAACATGAAGGTGCAACAGCACCACCCGGAGGCGAAACAAGTATGTGTCCCCTACACCCACCCCCTCAGCGATTGATGGCGTCCCAGTCATCAGCCATTGCAATCAATCAATACAGTAAAAGATAAGATAAACGATAAGGAAGATAAAAACACTAACATTTTTTTTTTTGTATGTATTGTGTTTTGTCTTCTAGTGTCGTGCTGCTGCCCTCTTTGCTTTTTGGAACACTTTCCACCCCTTCTGTATCTTCTTTCGCTCCTGTCCTGAGTTGTGACTGAGTTCATAGTCAGCCATTCTCTTTGGAAGATGGCGCATTCTCGTTGGGTTCTTCCGGACAGTTCTCTCTACACTTTCAAAGCTTTCATCTGACAACGTGTCGCGTTCCTCATCCGAATCGTCCTTATTTGTTTTACAATTTTCTTCTGACA
>NC_050512.1:4984654-4997846 GCF_002922805.2 Oryzias melastigma | reverse complement strand
ACCAAAAGTAAAATCTTAAAAACAATCCTAAAAGACACAGGCAGCCAGTGAAGAGAGCGTAAAATTGGGGTGATGTGCTCACACCGTTAAAGTTTTCTCCTTTGTTCTAAGTTCTTCGTCTGTTATCTGAGTCTCTAGCTTGTCTGTCTCTGTAGCTTGTCTGTCTTCATCTCATCTTCATCTGATCTTCTTCTCATTCTGCGTGTAACTGTTCTAACTATCTTCTCCCAGCTCTGGGAGAGGACTTCTCCCCAGGGATTGGCTGAGAGGTAACCAATCAGAATGATTGGAGTAAAATTTACAATCTTTCCTAATTTAAATGATCTCATGTTACCTGATCTTGTGTCTGTGGGCAGATATGAGGTCTAAAAAAAAACACTTCTTAACAAGAAACATAAAAAAAACATCATACCCTTGTTATAAGAATGTCTCATTCTAACACGTGACTAGTAAGTTGATATCACATTTAAAAGATGATATATATAAAAATAATTTAATAATAATAAAAAAACATATATAAAAAGAAAAAGAGAAAGAAAGGGAAGAAAGAGAGAAACTCTTTGTCTTTAACCCTATTTCACATAAACATGCATCACTTTTAGGTAAATTCACACTTAAAACAACAAATATGAGTGTATTTAACTTGAAACAAAGAAACAAGGAATGCATGTTTGACAAACATTTGGTGCACTTCAAAGCTGTTTTTTTTTTATATGGCAGTGAAGTTTCCCACCGCTTTCAGGGAACCTGCGAAATGTCACATGTCAACGATTGTAAATTTTGTTGATTAGCTTCAAAGAAAACTTTGTGAAGAGTGGGATCTTTCTTCCCGTAACATGCAGTACCATCACCGACAGTCCGAGATGGTTCCAGATGCAGCCTTCCTCCTCTCCAGAGGGGAGTTTTATGACACCTGTACCGGGATGTGAATGCTATCTTTCGGGGTTTTAAGACAAATGGTTTCTTGGAAGGGAGGGGGAGTCGACACTTTAATTAGTCAGTTACTTAGCGAGTAAATTCTTGTTCCAGGGTCTGGAAACACAAATTGTTCCATTTGGGGGCCTTGACTGCTACACCAAGAAAGAGCACTACAGATGCAACATTTGCTTTGAGGATGTTGATAGAGAAGTACAGAGAAGGTCAGAGAGAGCTCCACTGTGTCTTTGTAGATCTGGAGAAAGCTTATGACAGAGTGCCCAGAGAGGAACTATGGTATTGTATGAGGAAGTCTGGAGTGACAGAGAAGTATGTCCGAGCAGTGCAGGACATGTATGAGGGCTGTAAGACAGTGGTGAGGTGTGCTGTAGGGGTGACAGAGGAGTTCAAGGTGGAGGTGGGATTACATCAGGGATCAGCTCTGAGCCCCTTCCTGTTTGCAATGGTGATGGACAGACTGACGGATGAGGTTAGACAGGAATCACCATGGACTATGATGTTTGCAGATGATATTGTGATTTGTAGTGAGAGCAGGGAACAGGTGGAGGTGGAGTTAGAGAGGTTTAAAGAGGTCTAGAGGAAGACCAAAGAGGAGGTTTATGGATGCAGTGAATGAAGACATGAAGGTTGCTGGTGTTAGAGGATGCAGAAGACAGATGGAGGAAGCTGATTTGCTGTGGTGACCCCAAATCAAAAGGAAAATAATATACTATCATATATATATATACACTATTTACTATACTATATACTATACTATATTCTACTAGGGGTGGCAGTGGTTCAGTGGTAGGGCAGTCAACTTCTGATCAGGAGATCTTCCTTGCCTATGTGTCAAAGTGTTCTCAGGCAAGACACTGAACCCAATATGGCTCCTGGTGGCACCAGTGTTTGCCAGAGTAGCCGTCATCTGTGTGTAATTGGCACTTTGACTGTGGAGCACTTTGAGCCTTCTAAAAAAGTTGTAAACTGCTATTTAAGTATATGCCATTTAGAAGTGTAAAGATTGGTTCAAACCTTGGTGTTTGAGTCATGGTTTTGTTATGGTTTGATACACGACTTGTGTATTACAAAAAAAAAAAACAATGCTAATAAGCAAGTAGCAATGAAGAAAAACCCTTTGGATAAATTATACTAAGCCTGGTGTAATGCAATAATGAATAGTAGATTGTTCCTAAATTCGGCACAACTCATGTTTTTAACACTTTGAACGTAGTGTATTCAGTAGAGATTCAGCAATTCACTTTCCCTATGATTAGTGTTTTGTTAGGTTTGATTTTAACCTGAGAAATGTGGCATTCCTGATATTTACACAGGCCACACAGATATTTGGCATAAATGGTAAAATTATAAATGGTTTTGGGCCCTAAGCGCTTTACAGTCACAGTCCCATTCACACACTGGTGGTGCCTCCACTCCTGAACACTGGCGCCAACTTCCCATCAGAGGCAAAAGAGCGCAGATGTAAACCATAAAAATAGCTCAGTAGTGGGTACTGAATTACTGCACACGTTTGAGACCTTATATCTTGGGAAAAGACCAGCTGATCTTGTAGACTGTAAGAAAAAGTACCTATATAATATTTTGTCAATTGCTGGGGAAAAAAAGTATTACAAGGAAATGGTTTACTGATGTGATTCCTACCTATGATGACTGGGTGAATGCTGTTCAGGATATTTACATAATGGAGAAACTAACATATTCTATGAGGATGGATTTGGATAGATTTGACAAACGATGGAAACTGTGGAGAGAGTTTATTGCATCAACTAGACCAGACCTGAACTAAAACTGTAGTAACCACTGTGCTAACTTATCGCATAAAATATGACGTTTTTGTTTAATATTTTATTTATATTTTTGTCATTATTTTTTGTTTTGTCCCCTTTTCCTTAAAAAGCGGGATTGTTGATTTTTTAGCCAATATTCAAAAAAGAAGATACAATTTAAGACAATTGTGGATGGGCTAAGTATTGCATCAATGTGGAATAAATTGTATTCTAAATAAAAATTTTCATGAGAAAAAAAATAGCTAAGTGTCCATGTTTGACTCCAATTGCAAATGTCTTGATTGCTTAAAGTCATATAAATACATAAATGACCAATTTCCAACAACAAATTGAATGCAGGAGGAATTTTAGAGAATTAGGACTCTGATATATTTTTTTTTAATATAAATTGAGATTGTCGAAAAAGGTCAGACTTTCTGTACTAGTCCTTTAAGTCTTGTGCTATCCTTGGTATGTAGACATTGGGAGGGGAGTCATCTAGATTTGTTTGTACTTGTTCTTCATGTTTGCGTCTGTTTATCGTCTTTTGTCTTTTTATTAGCAGACAAGCAGAAAGCAGTTTCCCCCAAGAGCCTCTTCCCAGCCTCCACAAGCAGAAACCAGTCCACACCAGTAAGACTCCTCCAGCTCTCTGCAGTCTTCCTCCCGCTCTGGAATGTTCCATAACCCATAAATGTTTCCACTGCCTGGTTCCTGATGCCACACTACTAAGTGTCTCTCCTGCCGTCTTCAGTCTCACAATGCCTATTTGGTGCCCCACACATCTGTTGTCACGCTCACATTGTGCGGCTGAATGTGTCCTGAATTTCCTTTCCGGTTTGCTGGTTTCCTCTCCTAATTCATGGTTCAGGCCGGCCTTTAGGACTTCCTGAGCTTCTCTGTAGACCTGTAGGTGGTGTCTGTAGAGCAGGGCTGTCCTGCCCCGGGCCTTGAGATCTGCCACCCTGCTGCCTGCTCAATGGGTGGTTCAGGAGATGCAGATTCACTTCAAGTCAGCACAGATGAAAAGGGCAGGGTGGTAGATCTTCAGGATCGTGGCTGGGCATCTCCTCCATAGAGCTTCCATCCGCTGGTAGTGCTTTTCTAAGCGTTGGGATCTTGCCTTCAGTAGTGATTTAGTGGGCACACTCCGGACTCTGTTTCAGGTTGTTGCAGCTTGGACTAGTGACCTTCTCTGGTGTTGTGTGTGAGCCTTTGTGTTAGCACACAAAGTGCTAGCCAGTAGGGCCAAGTGGGCTCCATTTGGTTTAAAAGTGGGAAGAAAATGTGGACCCCAAAATGGGTTTGTGTGGTGGCACCACATTGGCTTAAGTGGACACTCAGTGGGTTAAATTGCTTCACTAGCCAACCGCCCAGTGGACACGCCTGGCATAACTCCTAGCTCCATGGAGCTAGCGAGCTCCACTGTAGCAAGCTAGTGAGCTCTGATTTATCGAGCTCGCAAGCTGGCTTGCTACAGTGGAACTAGCTACAGTGGAGCTTGCTAGCTCGCTACAGTGGAGCTCGCTAGATCCTAGCATAGTTCCTAGATCCATGCAGCTAGTGAGCTCCCCTTTAAAGAGCTAGCGAGCTCCACTGTAGCGAGCTAGCAAGCTCCATTGTAGCTAGTTCCACTGTAGCAAGCTCCGCTGTCCACCAGGTGGCTGGCTGGTGTAGCGAGCTAACCCACTGAGACTCCACTTAAGTCAGTGAGGGCAAACACAGGTGGGGCCACCATGGAAACTGAGGACAAATCCATTCGGAGCACAGATTTTCTGCCCACTTTGAAACCATATAGGGCCCACCTGGCCTTGCTGTCTGGGAGTAGACATTGTGGCTGCCTGAATGGAACATCCCATCTGTCTTCACACATCTATAAGTGTTCCACTTCATTACCTTAGCTCCTCTGATGTGACTGCAGACCATTAAAATTGTGTCATCCATTCAACCTTTTCCCCATCAGCAGCGCTGGTTCTCACTGTTGTCACTGTTCCCGCACCTGCATGTCAGGGCTCTAATGGTCCGCTACAATCTCCTTGTGGCCCCCAGGGGAAGGACAGGTCACCCAGGAAAGCTGGGGAAAACGGCAAGGCTTTGCCCAGCATTGAGTCGAGCAGCCAGCCCTTACCTAACCACTCTGTCTCTCTGCATAAGGCCCCGGAGAACAGAAAGCAGAAAAAGATTAATATAGACGAAGCCGAAGGTAACGACTGAAAGACCTGCCTCTGTCTTGTTTGTGTTGCTGTGATCAGACTAACCGTCGAGCCCATCTGCAGAAAACCTGACTGCTTTCAAAGCTGGAGCTCAGTCACCTCTGCTTGTACTGAATGAACCCTTCCTGTTTGATTAATACACAGTGCTGCATGTTTTCTGCATTCATATGTTCAGATTTGTAGTGATTTTTCGCAGGTGTGTGCTTGCACTTGTTCATGCATTTGTGTGTCCTGGCCGTGCTGTGTGCATCCGCAGAGTTCTTCGACCTCATATCCAAAGCTCAGAGCAACCGAAACGACGACCAGCGAGGCCTGCTAAACAAGAGCGACCTGCAGCTCCCGGACTTCCTGCGGCTGTCGCCCGCACCGGCGAACACCGCTCACGGCTATGAGTTCAACTCCTCCACCCCTAACTCCCGCAACCCCCAGAACGGCGGCTTCCCCGGCAGCAGTCGTCGCGGTAACAAGCCAAGCGGCAACGAGCGAGGGTTTCTGGGTGGCTCCCACCTGCTGAGCGCTAGTCATCACTCCCAGAGCCTGGACTCTGGCATCAGCCCGGACAGGGGCAGAAAAGCCAGGCCACCCCCGTCGTTTCCCAGCACCACCTCCCCCGTCCACCCCACCCAGCTCACCCGGCATCAGGACTCCATCCAAATGCTGGAGGAGGATGCCGTGTCCGATCTGACTCTGGTGGGGGAGGGGGACATAAACAGCCCCAGCCTGCACTACATAACCCCCTCGGCTCTGCCGTGCACATCCCGGCCCATATCCCAAATCCAGGACCGCCGACCCAGCTCAGGTACCCCCCCGGTGTGAACTTTCCCGTCTTCCTCCACCTGGCGGAGTGAGACTGAAGACTCACCTGTCAGTGTGGAGCTTCTCTTTGCCCCCCCCCCCCGGGCATCTAGATTACTTCTATCTATTGACCAGAGAACTTGTGTCCGTTTGGTGGGATCTGTAGTTTGATGCACAGTTAGAGTATTTAAGTGCTTTTAGATTTGCCTAAAAAGATGTTGGGCTCGAGTTGAAAGAACAGAGACAGAGCAAGAGAAAGTCACAGATCCTGCAGCCAAAGATCTGCTGTGAGGCGACAAAAAAATGTTCAACCAGAGGGAGGGCTGGAGCGTTCTGTCTGCCACCTGCCCGGTGTGCTGTTCTTCTGAGTGGACTTGCTGTGGACTCTCATTTTCTGGTGAGACTTGTGATGGTTTGGTGACAAACTCCCTCCTCGACACGGCCAATGTACAGAATCAAACAATGCACTTTAGCCTTTTACAAAGTTCCATATTTTAAAAACATTTCTGCTCCGTCTTGTTTCCATGTCTCATTTAAAGTGTCTGCTGGAGATCTCTGAGGTTCATAAAACAAGTCAAGGTTGGGAGGCGGGACTCGTAGAGGCAGTCTCCTCATTCTCTGCATGTGACATGGTAGACCTGACCACACAAAAACAAACTCGGGCTACTGCAAAAAACCCAACAGATCATCTTGAGTGCTTACGATCCAACGTTGTCACTGGATGATACACAAACCTTGACTGTGAACCTCTTTTCTCTTTACTGTTTCAGTTTTGAGCTGCAGCAGTTCCCCACAAACCAATGAGTCAAAGCTGTTTCACTTTTAAATCTTTCATCCTAATATTAATTTATCCACCACTCTCCAGTTTGTCTCCCTCTCTGATAAAAGTATAACTTTCTACATAGTCCACTCCCTGACTCTGCCCCCTTTTTTAACCACTGCCTTTGAAGTTGTGTCTCAATAGGAATCGATTCTGCTTTTCTGTCCCGAGCTGACTTTACAATCTGTAAATATGTCAAATAAATGTTTTAGAGGTTCAAGGATCTGTCCCTTCATGGCTGCTGTCTGCTTGCTGTCTGTAGATCATCAGCTGCACCACTTCAGTTTGACTGTTCACTCTTCTGGATTCAACTGGAAACCCTCAGCACTCCTAAAAAGACAAACTTTAAAGAAGAAATTATCCCTTTGGACAAGTGACTTGTCGAGGGTACACTCCGCCTGTTTTGGCTCCAGTAGCCCTGTGACCCTGGATGGGGGGGGGTCTCACAGTTTTGGTAGATTTAGGAACCAATTGAGGAAGTCATCATCAGACCAGCGATGGGGAAAAAACATTGTTTTTTGTTCCAAGGCAAACAATGTCAACTGCATTCAAAAGACGGTTGCACTAATTCTTCACTACTGAACAGCTTAGGCTGCCTGAGTATTAGTGTGAAAGCTTCACACTAATACTCAGGCAAGCCTTTAGCTTCAGCATTTTCAGCTCTAAGCTTCAGTGTTTTTAGCTCGCTATCAGTTTCAGTATTTTTAGCTGTCAGCTCTAGCACCCTCACTAACATTATTGCAGGTAATGCTGTATTACTAGCTAGCTTCTGTCACAGCGTGACTACATTTGGACGTGTGAAGGTTGACTGCTGTACAGCATAGCCTCTTATTTTTAGCCTATATTTGCTGGTATGTTCCTCACCAGTAAGTTTATCAGAGTTTTTATGATTTAGAACATAATGCCAATTTATGTTGAACTGTTTGAACATTATGTTAACTTGAGGTACAACAAAGTATTCGTCCTCCCCGTAGCTTAAAAAACGGCTCTTCTCACCAGCATCCTGCTTTTTCTCAAAGGAACCGGATCTAACTCCATTTTTAATGTGGCAGTCATAAGGTCCCTTTTTTCAATTTGTTTTCAGCGTCTGCCCCCATTGGTGACACTGTGACACTGCACCGTCAAACTCCAGAAGTCTTCTTCACCTTCCGGCTTATCCCATTTTTTAGGGTCACCACAGCGTAACAGCACCCACTGTTTCGCATCAGTGATTTGGCAGAGTTTTTACGCCGGATGCCCTTCCTGACACAACCCTGTACTTGAGGGGCACAGGGACCCAGTTAGGCAGCAGCGTCAAGGGTCTTACCTAAGGAACCAAATTACTGTTTATTCCTGTAATGTTACCAGGAACCACAAGATTCATTTTTTTTCAGAGGACTATGCAGTTGGACAATCAATTCTAATTAACTGGCACCAAAAAATGTTTCTGCAGCCTGCTATTGACCTGCAGACCACAGGTGATAAAACATAGGACAGATAAAACATATAATTTCTCTTCATTTAGTGTCATGTCAGGAGTGGTTAAAAACAAGTTTACTTTACTGTTATAAGATCAACTCATTAAAAAACGTAAATACATAAACAAAATTTAACCAACAAATAGGAAACTAATCAGAATACATCGACACTTTATGACAAAAACTTCAGGTGAAACATTTCAACCCCCCGCACGCACTTACTTGCATGCAGCTCTCCTTTAATCCCATTTCTCCCACTCCACTCCCCGCACTGCTCCTCTTCATTCATGGAAGTATTTGCATGAATCGTGTTCACAACTTCTCCATTCATCTGAATGGATGATCTTGTTGGAGCGTTTCTATGACCACTCTAAAAATTAGATTAGTTCATTAAAGTCACATCTCTATCAAACGGGTACGGTGTGCGGAATCACCTGTTCTTCTGTTCCTGCACTTATCCATCCATTTGCAGAGAAAGGTTCCACATACATCTGTTCTCGTGTTACACGACGCCGCACTACTTTTAGTGGTCAAGCTAATCGAGAGAATCCGGTCAATTTTTAAAATAAGATTTCCGAAAAGAAAAAAAAAAACTTTGGGTCCGTGGCTCAGTGGTTGGGGACCACTGCTGTTAGGGATACAGCGAGTTCTGAAGATGGACTTAAGACAAGTATTGGATTGTGATAATCTCAAAACATCAATTTCAGCAAATGTTTTCAAGAACCTGAATTTGTGACTGTGGTAGCTTAACAGCCCCGTGTCATTATGCTCCCACCACCATGTTCTGCTGTGGAGCTTGTTACTAGAACTGAGTGCTTGATCTAACCAGACCAACAACTGCTTCCAGCACTTATCCCCATTTTGCAAACTCCAGTTTTTCTTTGACTTCTGTCTGGGTTTTGATAACTTCTGTTCAAAAGCATCCTTGAGGAAGAGCGTCTGCAAAAGTCTTCACCACAGATCCAACACAGGAGAATACTGTTATTGTAATTTCTTCAGATATCCATACGTCCTTCTGGTCTGTCAAAACAGCTCAGTGTAGTGATGAGAAGAAGACTAAAGTCTGATTTTTACCATTGACCACTTTAGAAAATTGATGCTGCTTTACCATTTTATTTCATTATTATATTTTTTTAAGTCAAGTTGAGCTGGAATTTGACCTAATATTAAAGGAAAGAATTTCATCATCATTTTTACATCATAAAATACAAAGACAATTATCACCGTGGATGATTAGAATGAAGGATTTTAAAATCTCAATGTACATTTAATCAACAAATAAATACATTTTTATGATTTTAATTAAAAGGTGTTTGGGTTTTTTAACCTTCTTTCCACTCCCCATCATTTTGACATCTTCTTGCCTTCTGTCAGTTTTTGTCTTTTCTCTGGACAGTTTTTTATCTGCATACCCTGGTGTTCTCTGAGAGTCTCAGTTGGCTTTCTTTTGTCAATCCTGCCTGCTTGACTATGCAAAAAACAAAAAAAGCACAAACATGCATATGGTTATATGTTACACACTAACTGTCTGCACATGTTTATGTTTAGTTAACATTACTATTTAATTTGTTGTTGATCTCTCCAACCAATTTCATCAAATAAGGTCTTTGTAAATAAGAAATGAGAGAGAGCGTGAATTAAAATTAGAATCTGAGCCAGTCCTATAGGACATCTGGAATTGAAGCCAATCATTTACATAAAACACAGGAAAATAATGATTAAGCAAAATTGTATTTTAGTGCATAAACTGAGACTTATTAATATCGTCAAAAGAAATTGGCAGTAGTCAGGTTTGAACTGGAGTGCACTTTATTTCAGTTGAACTCAGTGATGCTTCATTATCAACACAAAGACAAAAAGAAGCACAAAACTATGAAACTAAATAAACATTTTTGGCCTACGTCTCTGCATACATTGAGACTTTTCATGATTAGATTTGATCACAGCTGGAATTCCTCTCTGTGCAGCTAAACATGACGAGAAATCGAGCAGAAAACAATTCTTCTTCACATTCAGATTTAAGCATAAAATATTTTCTGTTTCTTAAAATGTAACAAATTGATTCTATTAGAAAGAAGGGAATCCTAAATAAAGAACAAATGTATTCAACATCTTGGATATCAAAGAGGATATCTGTGAACTCTGAACTGAGAATCTGCTGTCCTCCTTTGGCCAGTAGATGGCAGCAGGCTGTGTTCAGAGAGGACGGCGTCTTTCCCATCAAACCATCATTTCATGACATGAACACATCTTCAATGTCTCTTCTACTGCATCTGTCTGTGATGAGCTGTTTTTTTGGTTGCTGTTCTGGTTTTCTACATAATGTCATTGGAATTGAACCCAAACATAAGAGCGTGGCCTCCATGGTCGGGTTTGGTGTGTGTCCTCTGTGTTTCTGCGTGTTTGCTGTTACCCCTCTGCATGTGTGCCGCCTGCGGTGACGTGTTCGGGCCGTTCTCCTGTCTAAGCCAGCTTCTTCCTCCTCAGGTAAAGACCGAGCTGGATGGAGGGGAAGGGATAAAGGGGGAGGCGGTTTCAAAATGCCAAACAGATGTCCCTCTAACCCCTTCCTGTCGCCCCCCCCTCCCCCTCCTCCACGACCCCCCCTCCGCTCCCGACGGAAATCCAAGTCACCGTCCTCCCGGCCTGGCCGCTCTACCGCCAAACAAGCCTTGGATCTGGACAGACTTGGGGCCGGGTCGGATCCAGATGACGACAAGCAGCCTCGAACTGGGAGGCGAGACCTTCGGGGGCTCCAGTTCTCCGAGCTGGACAAGAAATGGGAGGGCGTTGCCATGGAGCTCCAGAACCGGGGCAGCAGGATGAGGTCAGCCGTGTATCAGACCTCAGACCTGCCCTCCATGGTCAGAGCCAAGAGGCAGCTGGACCCTCGTCAGAGCAAAGCGCAGACAGACCGTAAACTCAAAGCCACCTTCGTTTAGGACGCTTGATGGTTTCTGGCTGCTGACGCTAAAACTCTGCAGAAGTTAGAAGATGTGAACACAGCCTCGTGTCAGAAAGGGCAGCTGCTCCAAGACATATGCCTCATCAGAGGGTCTTTCTCAGGTCCAAACCACACAGGTTGAAATCCGTGTTCCTATCTTTCCAGGATGCTTTTCTTGATCTGGCAGCTGGAGTTGGCTATAGATAACAGACTCAGAGATATTCTGATGAATGGCTAACACTTCTTTTGGGTCTTCAGGCTCTGAAAAGTGATGCCAATGTGTGGGTTTACATTTGAGAAAACAGAACCAGACGGAACCAAGAGCTTAAAAATGTCTTGATGATCAAGAAGTGGCTCAGAGGCCGTAACCACAAAATTAGGCCACTTTCATTTCAACTGACAGTATTGTTACCTTGCCAGTGTCCTATGTGGAGGTCTTGGTCCCAACTGTCCTTACCAGTGGATACAGACTTTCTGCAGGGGAAATGGGTCAATGTATACAGAGCACACAGGTTATATGCATGACATATCAGTCACAGACTGCACAGTAAACCTGTAGAGAGAAAATATTCATGCACATTTTATCTACGGCCGGGCTGCGGGCGACAGGAGAACACTTACCACACATCATGACAACAATATGTTCCATTTTCATGACGTCCCTTAAAGCTGGTTTTCTCTACCGGTGTGACGTGGCACCCTAAGTGTGGATAGAGATCGTCAGGGGGGCCGTGGGAAATTACCCATTTTGTCTCTCTAAAAACATTTACCATCACCAGGATATCATCTCTCTGGCTGATAAATTAGGCATGAACTTTGATTTCTGGGTAAAGTCCCACCCCTTCAACTGTCTCCACTGATCATTCTTGGAGGCTGGATCATGTGTCATTTAACTGACCAATCAGAATTGGTTAACATCTTTACTTCCTTGTTCTGATTCGGCTCATAAAGTCTCTCAGTTCCAACAAAAATAACAGGTAAAGCTCGTGTTTAACGGTGTAGCTTCATGCATAATCCAGGGTCAGACTGTTTAAAAGGTGAACAAAATAATGACGCTCAAAAACATAATTCTGTCCGTTTTCCACATGTTTGTACTACATCTCCCATAATGCATTGGGTTAAAGTGACATCGCCTCTGTGCTACAGTGACAACTCACAATGCAACGAACGCTTGATGAAATCAGAGAAAACAGTTTAGTTAGTTTAGTCTGGATTGAAGGCCAAATTCAGTTTCAGACTTTAGGCATTTTTGAAAGATTTGAAGTTAAGTTTAAATGTAAGTGATAGTAAAATAGAGAGAAACAGGATTCAAGGTTTAAACTAGATTGAAACCATTTAATATTCACCCAAAAGAAAGGAAACATTTTTGTTAAAATTACATTTTTGATTAAGACAAAAGAAATACGGAAAAAAAGTTCACTTTTTGTGAAGTTACAATTGAACATAAACGTGAATATAATTTGGTCTTTTTTGTGTTAAAAAGACTAACATTATATTACAAAATTTAGGAGAAAAAGCTGCGACTTCCAGCCTTTTCTCCCTTAATTATTTTTAAAAATGCAGAGGGACTGTAAATGAATACAGACTGTGAAGTTTCTCCTTTTGGTGTGCCACTGGATTTTTGTCAAGGAAAGAGTGTATCTTGGTTCAGAAGAGGTTGAAAGACTCTGCCTTAAGGCGTTTGTATGATCCTCAAGTTGAAGATACAGCCCGTCCTCTCAACAACCCTACACAGATGGACAGCCCAAAACCATGCTGCTGCCCCCCCCCGGCTTCATGTAACTAAGGCTTTAACAGAACTCCTACTTGATTTTTGTCTTTGCTTATCAGGTAATTCTTTTCAGACAGATTTGAAGTCTCTGAGTGTTTTTTTTTGATTGATTAAAAAAATATTGAATGAAATGTCATTTGTCTGTCTGCAGTTTTCTTTTGTAAAGGTTATATTTTTTGTATTAACGCATTTGACCCTCACTCTTCACCTGCCGTGCCTTCTCCACCAATCCAATCTGTGTACCACCTTCTTAAAACCAGAAATAAATACCAAATCTAGCAAAGGAAGTCAGCATTATATAAATGTCCGCAGTGCAATCATGATAATATTGAAGCTTAGGGTCAAAATTAGTTTAACCTTTTAACAACTGAGGCGTGGTTATTGACATTTAAACACAAAAACTTTAAAGGCCTCGTGCAGTGAAAATCGTGATTTTTCTTAAACTGCAATAAAACATTAGTATTTATGTCACAAATGAACCCCCGTATAA
>NC_050512.1:4983914-4984395 GCF_002922805.2 Oryzias melastigma | reverse complement strand
GAATTTCCCGTTTCAATAAAGGAGAGGGGCGCTCCCCGGTCAGGGGGAGGCTTTGAGCCCTCCCCGGCCCTCCGGAGGAGGAACGCGAGGGGTGTACGGGCACCTGGCGGGCGCACGCCGGACGTCCAGGGTGAGGCTCCGCGCCGCGCTGAGGGGGGTTTGCGGTTCCGAGGCCCCAGGCCGGGCATGGGGGGTGCCGTGGGTTCGCCGGACAGTTGTCCGGCACCAGCAGCCGAGCCCGCACGAAGGGTTTTTACTCCCTCCCGGGGGCCATGAGGCCTGCGGGGCGCAGGAGGACCCCGCCAGCCGTCTGGAAAGAGCGAGGGGCGAGGGGGGCCGAGAGGGCGGCGGGGGAGCGAGCCCACCTGTCGCCGCAGCAGCAGACCCGCAGCAGACCTGCCCGCCAAGGCGGGCGGCGGACCCGGGCGGGGGGGCTCCGTCCGCCTCGGCCCTGGAGGAGGACGACAAAGGACGCTCCGCG
>NC_050512.1:4973657-4980944 GCF_002922805.2 Oryzias melastigma | reverse complement strand
GCAGCGGCGGCGCCTTTCCTTTTCCGGTAATGATCCTTCCGCAGGTTCACCAACAGAAACCTTGTTTTACTTTTTCTTCCTCTAAATAGTCAAGTTTGATCGTCTTCTTCCCGCCATCGCTGTATGAGCTTTCACCATCGTCATCCGAAGCCCCTGTATCCTCAGATGAGGAAACCGCTGGTTCAAACTGGTAGGGCTGTACACCCTCCGAACCCTGTGTTGTTAAAATTCCCGTGTTTGATGAAGGCTCATGACCTTCATCCAAAGAAATATCCGCTAAATCGTGGTCTACGTCACTTCTCAAACCGTCCGCCATTGTTGCTTACACTCTGGGATCCCTGAAGTGACGTCACGCGCAGCCCCCGCCCATCACCACCTATCGCCCAAATTTAAAGCTGTGCACGACCATAAAATGATCAATAAAATCGCCCTGGATCATTTTAAGTGAATATTTTTATTAGATTCGTTTTCCAAGTTCCATTGACTTTCTAAATTTAAAAAAAAAATTTGCCACCGCACGAGGCCTTTAACATACTGTAACTTTTCAACAGTTAACACGATAAATCCAGAAGATTCTGAAGGAGAAAAACGTCTCAATGTTTAAACTAAAAAAATGACAGTAAATCAAAGAGCACAAGCACTGGAGCTCCGCTGTTGAAGGGTTAAGATAGACAGTAAAAGTTGATTTCTTGAAAGCTGTTGCTTCGTGTTTTGGAGGCTTTCTAAGCTTTTTGAGCCCATCAACTTTGCGAGGATATATCTGTCTGCAAAAATCTTCACTTTGAGATTCAGTTGCATCAGTATATTTCTCTCGTCCTTCAAGCTTTAAGCTGTTGTCTCAACCTAAACACAACATGGTCCTGCTGGGCAAACTCTCTCTTAAAAATAAATTTTAAGATTGCTTTAAGGTTCCGACGCAGAACTATCCTGCAGGGGGTTTTGAGACAAGGTGTCAGCCATGAAGAGTTGCTTTCCTGTCACATGAATGGCTTCAACGTTAAACTTCATCAGGCGCATCAATAGCCTCTGACACCTTACAGGTGCCCTGTCCGTAGGTATTATTGAGTGGAACCAGATTCATGTGGTCAGTCTCAAGCACAAACCTGTCCATGGCTTGAAAATACCTCCCAAAGCGCTTGTATGCCCGTACGCTAGCGATGCCTTCTTTCTCAATCTGGGAGTACCAACGCTCAGCCTCTGTTAGAGTCCTGGAACAAAAGGTGACTGGTCGGAGTCCGTCACTGTGATCTTCATAGAGTGCCCCACCTAGGCCATAACTGCTGGCGTCTGCGCTTACAACCGTTGGCTTTGTCGCGTCATAAAATGCAAGTACAGGTGCCAAAGTTAGCATGGCCTTAACCTGTGTAAAGGCTTCCTCCTGTGCTCCTCCCCAAGTCCAGACTGTGTCACTCCTCAGTAGACTGTTTAGAGGGTGCATGACTGTGGAAAGGTCAGGGAGGAATTTTCCCAAGTAATTTATCATCCCAATCCTTTGCCGCAGTTATGTTTGCTGGGCTCGGGAGCTCCGCAATGGCTCTGACCTTCTCCGTGTCTGGTTTGATGCCATCCTTTCCAATGATGTGTCCAAAATATTGAATTTAAAATTTCCTGAATTGACATTTGTTCATGTTAAGTTTCAATCCTGAAGCTCTAATGGTCTGTAACACCGCGTGCAGATTCTGATCATGGTCTTCCTTGTCTTTGCCTAGATTACTACCACAGTGTCTGTGTGGTCTTTCAGGAGCAAGCTCATTTTCTGCTGAAATATTTCAGGAGCAGATGTAATGCCGAAAGGAAGGCTGCTACTTTTCTCCATGTCTTTCACAGTGTGTCATGAATTTGCCTTTGCACTGCAGTTTTCCACCTGGGCTGGTGAAGGTTGAGCTTGTTTTCACCTGGAGGGGGCGCTGTTACAGCTTTAAATACGTCTACTCTGGAATCACAGTTACCTCCGCTCCTGTATCGATCCGGAACGTAACCACTGTGCCATTTATTTGCAGGTTTTCATACCATCTGTCCTCCTCATCTTCATCACTGTCAGGCACAGCCCCAAGAAACCACACACTGCCCTCATGACTGTCACAGTCTGTAGCTGTAAGTGCATTGACATTTTTTGTTTTACACATTGCTTCAAAATGTCCTGCTTTATTGCATTTACGGCAGCGTTTACCTGTAGCTGGACATGCACAAGCTTGGGTGTTAAACTTGATGCTGCTCTGAAACTCGACCTCCAAATAAATGCGGTGACCAGATCCTGCTTTTTTCAGATGCGGCGACTAGCTAGGATCAAGTCTTTTATTTCTAAAAAGAACCTTGAAATTGTCACCCATGCCTTTGTGCTGTCCAGACTTTATTATTGCAGCTCTCTCTATGCTGGGTTACCTAAGGCTTCAGTAGCCAGGCTGCAACTGGTCCAAAATGCAGCAGCAAGATTTATTTGTGGGGCAAAAAAGTTTGACCACATAACCCCGATCTTGGCTTCTTTGAACTGGCTCCCAGTGCAGTACTTGATTTTTATCAAAATTCTTGTTTTTACTTTTAAGTCACTGGCAGGGACGGCCCCTCCTTACCTCTCCAGTCTGGTTTTAAAATACTCCCCCACTAAGTCCTTCCGCTCCGCAGACCAGTGCATGCTACTGGTTCCCAGAACCAAACGTAAGTTCAGGGGGGACCGTGCTTTTGCTGTGTTGGCTCCCAAACTATGGAATCAGTTTCCACCAGCTATTGGAGAGATCACGCTTTTGGAGTGTTTTAAAAAAGAATTGTTCCTCCACGACAGCCTTCTAGCATCAGCCTAGCTTTTTTTATTCTATTTTATGTTGGTTTGATCTCTGTTTTAAAACAGTTTTATTAGTTTTATCTTTGTTTTAAAATGGTGTTACTTGGTTTTATGTCTTTTATTCTTCTGTATGTTTTACTATTGCACAATGCTCTGTTTTTGTTTTCCTTGTGTACAGCACTTTGGGCCTCCTTGACTGGTGGTGGAAGGTGCTTTATAAATCAGTAAATGAAAATGAAATGAATGCACCGTACTTATGCTGTCTCCCACATCTTGTGCACATTTTTGTTGCATCACATTTCTGCATTATCTCTATTTTTAGCATCCCTTTTGTCATACTGTCTGGGCTGCTTATTGTTCTTACGTGTGTCAATGGCACCCACCTCAACCCTTGTTGCTCTGGCGCTGGCATTTTGAGTTTTAAACAGCTCTGATTGTTGTGCAATACTGATGCTTTTTCCAAGGTTAAGTCGGGTTCCAGCTGTAGCTTCTGCGATGCGTCTCCATCCGTGATGCCAATCCCTTATCTGTTCGTCTTTCGTCGGTCCGAAGTCGCAGTGCTCCGTGAGCTTATACAACTCCCTCACAAACGGCTCCACGCTCTCCCCTTGGAAACAGGCGCATTCATGTATCGTATTGTGCTTTGGTACAAAATGTTCATCAAACCTTTTCATAACTTTGCCATAATAGTCTTGAACGTCATCCGGAAAGGTAAAGGTGATAAATTAGCCATCCTGTTGCTTCAATCTTGACAAGGGCGAAGGAGCGACTTCTGACACCATGTCATGAACTCACGGATTCAGGGAAGGATTTTTAACTGTTTTACAACAGGTTTCAAGGAAGGCATTCTACATCAGACAAACTCGCATTGTAACTGCCGTAAAACATACAGTCTGTCGTAACACTGATGTTACTTTACAATAAACCTATAGCGCCTCCTAGTGGAGCTCTTTGTAATAATACATTTGCAGAGTGTAAAGGATAGAGCAGCTTTAAACATAAAAACTGCGTTTGGGGTTTTTACGACTGTTTGTTCTCTGTAAGTTAAAGTGTCTCATATGAATGTGTTGAGGTTTGGTTTGCAGTGCTGTGAGAAAAGAAGTGTCATCACATGTTCAGTGATAACAGCCCACATCCTTCACGGTGGTTGACCTTCATTCAGTTCATATCTGTGCTGTTCAAACAATACTGCTGTTAGGGACCAGGACCAGATCCATGTTTCAATAGGAATTGAAACCAATTCTGCTCAGATGTGTCTTAACCCAACACACATGGATGCTCCAGATCAGGGGAAATATTCTATGAATGAACGATCCACTAACTCTCCCTCTTCAACTTTAAATAGCAGCGGGGATGTGGTGCCTGTAAGTGCACAATGGTGTCCACTTTTCTTGACTTTGATGTTTTAAATGTAACCAAATGTCACCATGATGGAAGTCTGGAGGATTTTGTTATTCTGAGGTTTCATTTCAGTCAGAGGAAGCGGTCCCGCAGATCTGAAAAAGAACAAAGGCAAAGCACTAACTCGTGTACATGACTCCAGCCCCCATAAATCCCGGCTAACTCTCAGCTATGACAAAGTTCGCTCGGGTTAAGTCAAAGACGCGCCGGTCAGATGCTTTAATCTGATTATCTGCGTTGTAAATTATTTTGGAGTGAGACAACTGCTCTGATTACCCTCTGCCTGTGTGGTGGTGGAGGCGGGGAAGGGGTCTGCTGCTCCATAGGCTATTTTAAAAAATGACCCCCCTCCCAACACACACACAGCTGCTCGGAACCATGACAGAAAATGACGGATACAGTTGTCGCAGAGGGACAAGTCAAGTTTAGAGATGGAAAAAAGGTGAATTCTGCATTCTTTTCCTTCCTGACGTTTGCTGCCGTGTTGCTCAGAGAGTTGTTCCTCGTGACTGACGGTGTCCTACAAACCTCTGTGCAGTGGAAGACTCGCTGGGTGGTTCTACAGAAGCCCTCTCCTGTTGCAGGTATGAGCTGGCGCTTTCCTCTGGTTGCTCCTTAGCAGCACTGCCTCATTTGCACACCAGCTGATTGATCCAGTGGTCATCTAATCCCTGTGGATTTCCAGCTGTCAGAGTAATCTCCGCTTGTTGATTGGTCTTTTGTTCTGCACTTCCTGCAGCTCAAAGCGTGTGGATGTTGTGACAGAAATCGATTTGGAAACGAGACGGCCTTGCCTTGTGCAAACAGAGACTTTGGATCCTGATGTTCATTCAGTGCAGTTAAATGTAAACGTCTTCTCGCTGTGACCGTAGTCCAGCACACTGTCGCTGTGTGAATAGCAGCCGGCTCCTCCTGGAGAGCAGACAGGAGTTTGACATGACACACACAGACGTCTGGTGAGGCTGCAGCTGGACCTGGATCTGTGCATCGATTCATGGTTTTTGGGTTTGTTATGAATGCTGCTCTGTAGCAGACAGACAGACAGACAAGCAGGCAGACAGGCAGGCTGGCAGACAGACAGGCAGGTGGAAAGACAGGCAGGTAGAAAGACAGGCAGACAGACAGGCAGGCAGACAGACAGGCAGGTAGACAGACAGGCAGACAGAGAGGGAGGTAGAAAGACAGGCAGCAGGGATTCTAAAAAGTGACAAATTAGTGTGCTCGCTGATACTCTGATGTTGAACATCTAGAGAGGGAGGTGTGTATTTGCGAGGTTGTGAAGTTTGTCTGTCTGTGTTTGCTTCAGACTGCCTGATATTGCTTGTGTACAAGAAGAAGAAGAGAAGGAGAAACAGCCGGCGGAAAGAGAAGCTCAGCGTAACGCTGGAGGTACGTCCAGCAGCAGATCACTCTCCACTCCTGCCATTTGACTTTTTCCTCACAAACTGTTTGCTGCTCACAGTCGTTCGATGGATTGAGGAGAGTTTTTATAAACGGCTCCATAAATCCACATCTATGGTCACATGAATACAAATCTATATACATGAACCTTTCTATACACAGCCGGTTTAAAAAGATTTTAAAAAGTGAAAAGCTAATTTAAACAAACAGACTTTGCTGTATGTCAGTTTGGAGCAACAACAACAACAAAATGAAAGCTCATTAAAGACTCCAATGAAAAAATGTTTTCAACATGTTCTTGTAGCATTTTCTGATGATGAAGGAAATATATAAAGAAACTTAAGGTTAGAATTGCTTTTCTGAGTATTTCTTTATTTAATTTCTTTTTTAATCAGGAGCAGATGAGAAAATGCAGATTTTAGAAGAAAGTATTTGTTATGTAGAAAATTTGCTGGGCGGGCCACAATCGCCCACATCCAGGCCTTCTGCAACAGACTAAAGATCACAATTAGACCAAGTGAGAGTGACGTCACACATAGAAGAACCACGCACTGCCAGCTGCAACCAAATAAAGTCAATTCAGTCAACATTTTTGATACGCCGGCTACCATGTTGGAGCCAGACAATGTCAGAAGCAGTGATTGGTCAGAGCAACTCTGAGTCATCATTGCAATGGCTAGCAAACACCAATCAGGAGTGAGCTTGTTGGAAGTTTACACTAGGGCTGGGTTGATAAAATCGATTAATCCATTTGAGTTGATGTAAGCTTAATAAATCAATAATCCATCCGTAAAAATATAAATCGATTTAGCACATAAAGCTTGAGTCAGCTAGCTTGATGCTAATGTAAAATGGAATTTCCCAATCCTCGGTTGACCTAAACATGCATTAGTGACTAAATGAACTTGTTTATAAACTCACAGACATGAATCGAATCAAATCGACTGTGGAAATGATCGTCGATACTTAGCCCTAGTTCACAGCCCTACCATTTGAAAGTGGGCTTGGAAGAATCTGTCAATCAAAGGTTTCAAACATTTGATGTGAGACCGCCTACTTTTATTGAGGCAGCTGATGGTTAGTTCAACTGGAATAACCTGAACTACAGAAAAAAATATCATAAAAAATGTAGATTATCAAGAAGGTGTTCAGAAAGTTATCAGATCAAGAATGTTTATTCTGACCAACAGAATGACCGAATAACAGCTGTTTATTTCTCCATAGAAGCCTTCCTGTTTGGAATGTCAGGGGGGGGGGGTCACTCACTTCACTTCTCATATACAGTTCAACGGTCCAGTCCACAACTTAGTGGTAAATTTTAGGTGTCTAACAACTAGTCTTAGCAACATATTATGATTCAGATCATAATCAGTAGGGGTGTGCCAAAATATCGATATTGCGATATATCGCAATATTTAGTCCTGCGATCGATTCTCGATGGGTTCTCACCAAGTATCGATATTATATTTTCATTTGAAGAGGCTGTTGCGCTGAGCGTCTGAGTCGCGCGGCGGAACTATTGCGCAGATGGCCGCGCTGCATCGGACATTTAATAGCGATGCATGCCTCATTCGGGAGAAGCTCCGGTGAGATACAGGCTCTGTAGCGCGTGTGTAAACATGCCTACCTGTCAGCATTTATCATCCATCTGTAGGAGATCCAGCCGGTAAGAAGTGACTTTGTCTGAGCGCTAGAATGACAGCGAT
>NC_050512.1:4967837-4973524 GCF_002922805.2 Oryzias melastigma | reverse complement strand
AATTTATAATGTGACGTTTTCAAACAATGTAATTACTTGTTGCTAATGTTAATTTAAAGTCACTCTTAAATAAAAAAAGCGGGATTTGGTGTATGAACTTAAATTTAAATGTAATTAAAATAAAGTACATGAAATCACTGTAAAATTAGGGAGAATGCTAATTAATTGAAGCACTTAAAATTATATTTATTACCATTATTATGTGTGTTTTAAAGGTTTTTACCTATTGACTGCTGACTGGCCAAAGGTAAAAAAGATAAAGATTGGAAAAATAATCTCAAGTGACAGTCTGAGTAAATCAGCCTTCATTTTTGGATGCTCAGCCCTTTTCAAGTGAGGGAAAAGTGCACAAAAAATTAGGTCATTTTTGAGAGAGGCTGTAAAACATTATATTCATCATCCTTTGGTGTGACGTTCTTTTGGAGATAGATAGCTGTCGCCACTTGAAGGATTTAGTTTTTGTTCTGTTGTTTACAACAATTCTGCACTAAGTAGTGTCACTGCTGATCATGTTTACTATTGTTAACATTGAATCTGACAGATAATTCCAATTACTGTCTATGTTTGTCAAAGACATAGTATTGCTGATTTCAGCAATGTTGCACAAAAGTGTCTATAATTTGTTGCACAAAATAAGAAAAGTTGTTTATTTTGATTGTGTTTAAGCTAAAAAAGATAAATGAGGATATATTTTCCCAAAAAACATGTTCTTCTGTATAATGTTAGTTATTAAAGAGCATTTTTTACAAATTATAGCAGTATCGCGATATTATCGATATCGTGAGCCATGTATCATGTATCGTATTGTATTGTGAGGTACCCAGTGATTCCCAGCCCTAATAATCAGTGGGACTGGTCTGATTCATGGCCAATATTGGTTCATTTTGATTGGATCTGATTCACTGACCAAAAATGAATCCAGGACATCTTGATCCCAAACTTCCATCAGTGTGAGTTAGAGATAAATACCTGCTACTGATTCTTTGTATTTCTTCATGATAATCAGGTGGCTCTTTAACGCTTTAACACCAGAGCTCCAGTGTTGATGTTCTTTGATTTACTGCCATGGAACAGCATGCACTGTCATGGTACATCCATTTTGTGATTTAAAGATGAATTTGTGTTAGAAATGTGAATTGAATGCTAGTTTTAAAATGATTTTTTTCACTTTTATTTTGGCCAAAATAACCACACATTCATAATCAGCTGTGAACTAGAGAACTGTAGCCTCATTCCTGGAAATGCTACGATTTGATGGAAACTGAAACCCCTGGAGCCGGAGGATCTGGTGATCCGCTGGAGTTGACGTGGATCCTGCTTTGTCCACACCGAGACGTGACTGTGTTCCCGCCTCATGGTTGCTTTCCCATCTCCAGGGCATCTGCGGTGTGGAGCCGGGGCCCGGGTTTGACGGCGTGTCCTACACTTTGTCCATCCTCTGCCTGGCACACACTCAGGTTCTGGGCTTCAGCAGCTGGGACGCCCTGCTGGCTTGGGACACAAACATCCGCTACAGCCTGGGCGAAGGTTGGTGGTGAGGCTGCGTGAACATGAGTTAGGTCAAACCACCGAACTTCCACTGTTGTGTTGACAGCACTCTTGTATTAATGGATGACTGTTAGCATTCGGCTGGGTTTAATTCGGTTCCAATGCCAAAGCGGTTCTTTGATTTCAGTTTCGGTTCCTAATCGGTGCCAATTTCGGTACTTCAGTAATAAAAAATAATGCCTACATCTTCCCAGATCACAATTTTCATTCCCAAGTCACATATTGATGCATGGTTAAGACCGGCGCGTCAAAAATCGTTTTTTTTGATGTGCTGGTTGATCCTATTAAATCAGAGCTCCACAACCTCCAAGCCGCAAACCGGCGGCCCGCCACTCTCTCACTGCCCAGCGACTCGCTGCTCGCCGCCTGTCAAACGTGACCTACGCTGCTTGTAGGTGTCTGTGAATGTCACACATCCAATGAATGGAAGACACATGGATCAGGTTTATTTATTGTGAGGAGTTCTACAAAAATCTACAAAAAAATAAATCTTTCGAAGATTTTCTTGTTATCAGGGCTTCTGTCTCACTCGGGAGGGGGTCTGGACGACACCCGCTCCCGTGGAGTCTCTGTTGTCTCTGTGACTGAGTTTAAAGCTGTCCCACACAAACCCGAGAGGGAGGGGGGGATAAGGGACGTTTTTCATTATTTTCTCGATGAAAATAGGAAAAATCACAGTTCAGGAGAGCCAAGCAGGATGCTCCCACTCCCCAAAGCAACTGTCTGTCTGCCAGCCTATTGAGCAAGTGAGCTCCGCTGAAGTCCGGAGGCCGGCCGACAGTCAGAGAACCGCTGCGCTGCCACAGTCTGCTGATCTGTCCAGAGTGCATCCCGCCTTCATCCAACAGCTGCTGGACAGGAGATCTGGAGAACCCTCATGGCTCCAGCGGATTAAAGAAATGCATGGAACATTAAAGAATAACTGAGCCGCTGCACTTGACTTGCTACTGTTAATTCTATTATTCTTTAGCCTTGTGTCACATACATTCTGTGGGCTCACCAGCGCCCTCTGCCTTGTGGCATGTGTACTAAGGTGTTTCAGGCAGACTGTCTGCCTCGCCTAGTGTGTTTTTAAAGTGCATTTTTAGCGGATAAAAAGACTAAATGAGTCACAAACTAACACCAATGTAATCAGACAGAAGTTGAGAGGTAAGTAAATTAAGTAATTTTAAAATAAAGCGTCTTTTATGATGATCGAAAGAGCAAAACAATACAGCGCATGCGTAAGCTGCAGCTACAGTCTGTGTGCGTCGCTGAGGAGGCGGGGCTACAGCTGCCTCACCCAGCGCTATTTGGCGTGTTTGAACAGGAAACTCGTAAATTCGCTGCTTTTTTTAAAGAAGAAATGTTAAAAAACCACACAGAAAGGTCATAATAGAAAAGACATGTCTAAGAAATAACATTTGATTTTTAGTTTAAATTTTAAAAAGTATATTTTTTTATGTAATTTATGCATTTTTTAAGCTATATTTTGCTGGTAAAACTGCTGCGCGATAATCAAGAAGCCTTTCATCAAACTGAGCAGAGTTCTGCGCAGTTCCAGCTCCGCAAATGAACCCTCTTGTCATGGAGCTTCAGGATTCTCCCCATGAGGTCTCTGTGAGGGGTTCATGTAGACCTGGAGGATCCCGTACCAACACACTACTGACGGAGTACTGTTTTAGTTCTGCAGATACCAGCTGAACCCGAGCGGACAGAAAGAATTGAAGGAGGGAAACAAATCTATGCTTTCTGGAATGACTGGACTGGTCAACACATTTTTAGCTGCTCCACCCGTCAGCAGCAAATTAACCCAACATTTCTACCAGAACAATAGTGGGAGAATAAAAAGATCTAACGATCTAACGTAAATCGGATTAAGTCTTTGACGGTTCACAGAAGTGAGAGTTCTCTGTTCAGCAGCTGCTGCTGTGGAGTTGTTTTTATGCAGAATTTGCAGACACAGTTGAAATGAGGAGTCAAAGTGCGATGAGGTAAAGAGCTGACAACCATCAGCAGTCAGATACTGGAAGATTAAATCAGCAGCATTTGATGAGGGAATAAGGAGTTGGCTCCAACTGTGGGGAGCAGCTACTTTCTGAAACCCATTTATAAAACTCACTTTGGGTTCTCCTGGATAAGAAAATGAACCAGAGATCCAGACTTTTGTCTGATTGGATTTGAAATCTTGTTTCACATTTTTTGTCCCTGAGCTTGTTGCAGCAGTGAGGACAGAACTTTTCCTGTTTTTTTTGTTCCGTCCGCACAAGCTGAAATGAGGGAGGAAGCTGGTACTGAAACCCTCTCCTCTGTGCGGTCCAGTGCACAGGTTCTGTGTTAGCGTGGGAGCGGGAACAAAGCTGGAGAGCGGACCGGCCTCCCTCCACCTGTGCAACAACCTGCTGGTCCTCAGCAGAGGCCCCCCCCACACCGTGATCGGCCACTGGAAGCTGTCTGCTCTGCGCCGGTACGGAGCCGTGCCCCACGGCTTCGTCTTCGAGGGCGGGACCCGCTGTGGACTCTGTGAGTATCTGGACTGCACGGTGTTTTGTTGTTAACACGCTCACATTTATGCAGAGAGGTGGATTCCCAACAGCTGAAAAGTAACATGTGGAAATGCTAGATTCTGAACCTGGCTGCAGGCATCATCGGTGAGAATTCCATTGAAAATATCCATAAAAAAAAAAAACGTTATTTTAACAACTACGTTTTTTTCTCATTATAAGCTTAATTTAAAGTATTTTAAAGTTCTGTACTCTTTTGGTGATGCCAATTTTGAAAATAAAACCATTTACCGCTTTTCTCAGCTGATCATTAAATCTTCATTTGGGACTGGCAACCCAAACAGCTATAGATCTTAAAGATTTAATAAGAAGTGTTACAATTCTGAAAATGTCTTAAGGTGGATTCAGACTTGTTGGCTTAAAGGGAACCAGAGTTGGTTTCCCCTGATAATCCAGAGCAAAGTTTCAGTCTGAATATGAGCAAGTAAAACCCTGATCGCCGACCAGGAACCGCATATGGATCCATTTTTTGAGGTGGTCTTGGTCCATTTCCAATTGGACTGATCTTCACTTCACTCTGAAATCCTTCAGTCTGAATACAAAACTGTCCCAGAGAGAAATCACTGAGCCAAAACGGCTAGCATAGCTGGATATTAGCAGACAAACGTGGAGCAGCGATTCAACAGCATCTCATTAAGACGTGGTGGGATGAATGCAGGCTCATTAAAACAACTTTTAATGTGATACACATTGCTTTCCACACAGTTATCCCAACAATTGATGTCATAAACACTTTTTAGTGTACCTCGTAGCGTCCCCAGCACCACCTTGCAGCATGCCTGTGCTGTCCCAAACAGAAGTAAAAAGTGTCAAACCTGACCTTCATCAAGACGTTCAAAATCCATCAGCGAAATACAAAGTTTGGATAAATGAACAATCCTGACCCGCTCTGGTAACTGCTGGCCAATGACTGAAGAGATTTTTAGTCACCTGGCCTTGTTTACACGTTTTGGTCTGGAACAAAAATCTCTGGTAGATCACAGTCTGAATACAGACCAAACACAACGTTTAGAACTTGACCCTTAAAAGATTAAGCGGACCTGGTCTAGAACAAAGGATTTTTCTAAGGATGTAACCATTTAGTCAAGCCACGAGTCGATTTGATTCACAGTTTTAAAGTCACCAGGCCAAGTGTGTTTTCTTTTTGTAGACATCAAACTGTCTGTTTTCCTATTAACAGAAATGATTGAATACAAATAAACAATGATACGAACACTGAAATGATCACAAATAATTTCATACTCGCTTCATGTTGTGCTCCATGTGACAGACTGCTCCACACCACCTCAGTGCAACCCCCCCAGCCGCTGCGCCCACACTCACCCGCACTCACACTCGGCGCAAAAGAGTGTTCACAAACAGCTCGCAGAGAAAAACAGAGATCTAAAGAGAGTTAATAAAAAAGAGCACGGCTCCCAGGAAGCAGTCAGAATGGAAACAGTCATGAAGCTGCGTCGTCACCATGACTGTTGACATGGTAGATTGGTCAAAGTTGTGATGAAAATGTAAAGTTTTAGGGTGAGGAATAAATCTAAGTTTTGATTGAATTTGTGTTAATAGTTGTGATCGTAACATCCAGAAATCCTGGAGGGAATG
>NC_050512.1:4960914-4966913 GCF_002922805.2 Oryzias melastigma | reverse complement strand
ACATGTAATTACAAAAATGGAGAATTGATTCAACAATCAGAGCCTCTGTGGTGAGTAGAGCCCCAGCAGCCTGGCTCCTCCTCCTCATTGAGGGGGCAGCTGTTGTTAGATGGCATCTTCTTCTTCAACCAACTTTTGACACAAGTCAGCTGTGTGGTTTTAAGATCGGAGCAGCTGGCTGGGATCCATCTGGATTCCATCCGGTTCACTCCCAGATTCCAATGGTACTTTCTAGAGCAGGGGTCACCAACCTTTTTGAAACTGCGGGCTACTTCATGGGTACTGAATCATACGAAGGGCTACCAGTTTGAAATAATAAATTTGCTTAGTTTGCCTTTAGTTATTCATTGTTAATAATAATAATGATACTTCTCTATGTGAAGACACAGATTTCTTAGCATAATTATCAATAATGACAACAAGCTAGGAAACAGATATCAATATTCAGAACTTTATTAATCTCAACAGATCTTGTTACATTTTGAGGTAATGATCAAATGAAATGTTTTTAACAAAATTATAACTTATTAATCAATTATTAATTAATTATTATTATTTAATTATAACTATTATTAGTGGATACGCTCCTCAAACGCTTTAATTCAGTCTCATGCACCCATCCCTTTATTTTCCTTAAACCTCCAAACAGGTTGATTGACAGATCCCACAGCAGACAAGAATCTGCGCATGGTGCGTTTACTGACCTCTGGACATAAGCGAACAGCCACTCGGCCCAACTCAATCCACTAAACTTTGTCATTTTTAAACAACCCGCAGCGAAACAAATCAGTTTTCAGAGAAAACGTCGACTCTATTTAATCACTCGATTATATCCTGATCAGTGCCGCTGTTCTATGTTTTCTCTGATAAACTGCTTTGTTTTACTGCCAATATCCGGGGCTCAGTGAACGCACCATGCAGAAACACTCAGCAGCCCTGGGTTCTGTTTCATTACACATGAAACTTTAACCAAATTCTATGAATTTAGAAAAAACAGTATCGCAATGATACGGTTTCATAATAATGCGATAAAACACAAACTGACTCACGCGATAAGTCATTAAAAGCACGGCGATGAAAGACAACAAGTATTTTTTTTTATTATTTCATTCACTAAAAGGGAGCATATGGGTGACGTCACAGCTCTGTCTTGGGCGCATGCAGCGCAGCTCGACACAGAAGAGTGAGAAGCCTGTTCTGCGGTTAAAAGAAAAAAGCATTTTAACAAATAAGCATTGGGACCTTTTTTCTGTCTGAAAACACCACAACATAAATTCAAGTTTCTGTCCCGGCGCTCGCGCTCATGAGACTTCAGGCTCCAAGCTGCAAAAGTGCGTCTGTAGTTGAAGTGATGAGGAAAGGAGGAGGAGGAGCTGCGCGATTCTGTATGACCCGCAATTTCTAAAGCGCTTTGACGCTGCGGGACTTCTCGGTGCCCCGGCTGTGCAGCGCTCAGATCAGACACTTCATACCGAGAAGCGCATTTATTTAGAAAAAAGTGTTTCCATTACAGCTTTGCGAAAAATGTCTATTTCCTCCTCTAAGCGCAAATTTTTTTTCGAAAAATTCCAGTTTTTTTCGAAACTGTGGTGTTTCCATTAGGAGAATTTATTATCCAAATTCCAATTTGCGAAATTTCAGAGTCAATGGAAATGCGACTATTGATTATCTCGGCAAGGAGAAAACGATTTAAAAAAAGAAAAATAGTGGGGCAGGCCGTTTTTGGCTTCAGAAATAATGAACATTTATCTTTAAGATGTTTTAGTTTTTAATTCTTCATAAAGGCAGGTGTGATTTTAAAAAATGGCATCACAATAAAATAACATTTTCGAGCAGCTCACAAGTGAGTTGTGCTATTTTTAGTAGTAATGGGAATTCCGGCTCTTTTAAGGGAGCCGGCTCTTTCGGATCGGCTCACCAAAAAGAGCCGACTCTTTCGGCTCCCAAACGGCTCTTTAGGTTGTTTTGTTGCTTTAAGTAATTTATTATCAACAATTATACAAAATTATGCGCAAAATTAATTACTAATAGAAAAAAAACTTGTTTTTTTGTAAATATGATTTTATTTCATTCATATAAACAGAAAAATAAATAAAAAATTATAATAAAATACAAAAAGCAACTATTTACTATTCAACAGAGCTGTTCTATCACATTTTTAACCTTCTCTTTGTAAACAAATTCAACTTGAAAACAATATAAAACACTGCAAACCACAACACAAAAATATAGATTAAAAAGTGTTTGTCTTGTGGCCACTGACTCTCTTTATCTCTTTCCTTCCGTGCGCCGCGAGTGTAACCCCCTCCTCTGCGCAGCGCGAACACGCGGCACAAACACATATTGACCAATCGCGTGAGACATGAGGAGAAAAAAAGGAGTGAGAGAGAGGAGGTGAGAGAGAACGAAAACACGGCTCCCAGTAAGGAAACTCCATGATCGTTGGGCTGTCCCCCGCCCCACCATTTGAGAAACACTGTCTTAATGTTTTGTTTGTCTCGTGACCACTGGCTCTCTTCCTCTCTTTCCCTCCGTGTGTGCTTTGCTACTGTTGTTGCTGCGAGTGTAACTACCGCCCCTCCTCCTCTGCTCAGCGAACACACAAGGTACAAACACATATTGACCAATCACGTGCGACATGCGGAAAAAAAGGGAGTGAGAGAGAAAAGTTCTAATTTTTAGAAGAGGCCTGCGGGCGACTGATGTGGAGCTCGCGGGCGACCTGGCGCCCGCGGGCGACGTGTTGGTGACCCCTGTTTCTAGAGCATCCATTGTGTGTTTGTGTTAGTGTAAGCATCTGTTAGTGTGTGTGTGTCATGGGGAAGGGGGGTACATTAGGTAGTAGTAAAAAGTTCAGTTCAAGCTCAGTGGCCTTGTGGTAGAGTGTCCACCCTGAGATTGGAACGTCATGGGTTCAAATTTGGACCGAGTCATACCACAGACCCTAATAATAGGATCCAGTTCCACCCTGCTTCACACTCAGCATTAAAGGGTTGGACTGGGGGGGTTAAACCACCAAATGGTTCCTGATCGCAGACGCATCTGCAGCTGAGGTCTAGCTGCGTGACAGCTAACGGGACTTCAGTAAATACTGCGACCAGTAACAACATTAGCTTTGGATTCCATAAAGTATGTGACACAATGCAGGAATCTGCATCTTGGCTGCATCTGTTGCATGTTGCCAACATGAATTTCCATCAGCTTTAGAGCTGGTCAAATGTAAATACATGTGAATAAGATCAACCTTAGCAAATTACCCTCGAAGTTTGCTATGTAGGACGACACACAATTTAAATCATTTTTGCATTTTTGTTTTGGAGTATTTTGCAAGAAAGACAGACAATGAGCCTAACAGAGTTTATAGTGACTCTTGGTGGCTCCAAAAGACATTCTATAAAATCCAAATACCCCAAAAACATTGGGTGCGACAGTGGCTCAGGTGGTAGTCCGTGTCGGCCAATGATCAAAGGATAGGTGGTTCAGTGTGGCTCCACTGGAGTGTGAATGTATGAATGTTCCGGTGATGGTCAGAGGGTCAAAGGTACGTACTGGCAGCAGCTCCTCGGTCAGTCTGTAGGGCAGCTGTAGCTGCATCAGTAGTTTACCATCACCAAGTATGAATTTGGTGTGAAAGAATAATGGATATACATTGTAAGCGCTTTGAGTCCCTGGAAAAGCGCAGAAAAATCAAATCCATTATTATTATTGAATACTCAGCTATTTCTATGTCAACCATGGTCCACTGCCCCAACCGGAAATGATTTAGCAGTCATGAACCCAATGTGGAAGTAGGTCAGGCGTATCGCCCATAGCTGCAGCCTGACTGTTAGAAATAAGGAAGTCAGACAATCAGAGAGTAGATTGTGTGGACTGTGGACATCCTACAGGTGCTAAGCTAGCCAGGCCTGCCTCTACCTGAAGAAGGTGACCTTTCATTGACTGTGCATTGACCTTTGTTAAAGTGCAGAAAGTTACCCTGCATTCATGTGATGTTGGAAGATTTTGTGAGTGTTTTCTGAGGTGAACAGTCATGTTTCCAATCATTCCAACACCACATGAAAGCAGCATTTGTTTTTCCTCTGTTGAGATGCATGTGGCACTTAAATGAGAACAAAACCACAGCTTTGAAACAAAAGCTTCAAAACGTTCTGTTTACACATACAATACCCACCCCAGACTAGAGTGTGGTGTAAGAACACGTACCACAGAATCCCCCATACAGATGCATGTGACTGAGGCTATGTGGTGTCGATACGGGAACCGGCTCAGCTCTTTACAAAACAGTTCAGTTATACTGAAATGTTGGAATGTGTTGTCATAAACAACCCATTTGTTGGAAGCAAATCCTTCAGATCTGGAATGGTTCAGGAGCTCTCTCCAAAAATGTCCCAAAAGCAGTTCAAGGTGGAGTCCCATGATGAACATAGTTACGCGGCTGCGGTACAGTGCGAACACGGAGTGCACTTTGCTCCTTTTCCACATGCAGTGGGTAGGGGCGGGGCTCCTCGTGCGCTCTCACCACCTGCTCAGCATATAGAAGAAAACGCACGCGGGAGGCAGAGCGGCTGCAAGCAAAAAGGTCCGAGCTGTGCCTTTATTTTTCTGAAGTAGAAGCAGACCTGAGCACTGTCTTTAATGTAACATAACTTAACATGACATGGTTGTCAGGGCGGGAACAGCAGTAACCTGTCCAAACACCGCACTAAAATACAGCTGATTCTAGCGGAGAGGTGCGGAGCATCTGACCGTCCATATGAGACGTCTAGCGGCGTTATTGATCCAACAGGTGTTTATATCAGCGGTACACACATGGAGCACGTGACTAAAGTGTTGATTATCAAAGAAAATTGCGGGAAATTTTAATAAAAGGCAGGGGAATGAATATGGATACAAGCACTGTAAAAAACAATGATCATGCAACATTAACAGGCTCAAAGTTCAGATTGTGCCTTAATAATAATAAATGATCTGACATAAAATTAAATAAATGCAGCATTATGAATTTTTATTTTCAGTTATTGCTCTTTGAAGTGAGAAGATTATTTGATATACTCTGAGTTTTGGTTCTTAACTGAAGCTTTGCTTATTAGTTACCCAAAAATGTATGTAATTATTACACACATTAGTATTTATTGATAATTTTATTTTAATGTTGGATAGAACGTTACATGAACAAGTTGTGTTGAAGAAAATAAAAACATACATTTGTTTGTAAAAATAGTTATATATCATCGCTTACTAAGGTAATATATTGATTATTGCTATGTTTGCCATATTGAGCTACTATCGGTATCGTGAGCCATGTGTCGTGAATCGCATCGTATCGTGAGTTACTTTAAGATTCTCAGCCCGAATGATGACCCCTGTCCACGTTTCTGACTGGCCGCTAAAGCAAGCCTGTTCTCACGAATGTGGACCGTCTGACCTGCAGCTCTAGGAGCCAAAGAGCAGCTTGGAATGTAATCCACATACACACTTTAAATGCAGCACTGATCAAAATGAAAATCCTTACCTGCTCAACCGAAAAAATTTGTTACGCCAAACATTTTTTCATCTTTGCTTAGTTCAAATGAAAATGTCATATTTTTTTATTTTGACTTCTGACACCATAGACAAATTCTGAAATTCCTGAAGAAACACATCAGATTTCTCTGTAGCAGCGGTGGGACAACTACAGCCAATCTACAGCCACATGTTAAACTCTTTGGCCTGGCCCTCCAAACTGGAATATATCCTTACCAGTGTTTTGTTTTCCCTCTAATTCTGGTGTGCACTACAAAAATAGATTTTTGTTTTAGCTTTCATACATTTATGCTGATTGTAAAGATTTGTTGCTTGTGTTTTCGAAATCAAAAAGTCATTTTTTTCAATCATTTAAACACCACATGATCGCAGCATTTCTCTAAATTTGTGTTTTAGTCTGATGGACATCAACCCACTATAATGACAAACAAAAGCCACAGTTATGAAAAAAATCTCCAAAATGTTTATATTTTTTT
>NC_050512.1:4935267-4950632 GCF_002922805.2 Oryzias melastigma | reverse complement strand
CTGTTAAATATTTTTACATTGGAATTCCTGAAGTTGACGGTCCTCCGATCAACTGTTTAGTAACTAACACAAATGACATGATCCCCGGGTCATCCCGCGCCCCCCACCATTTGAGACTGCTTTAACCCAATGCATCATGGGGGATGTAGTGCAGTAACTCACGCAGATGCAGGCATATTCACGTTTCTGAGCTTCATTCTTTTGTTCACTTTTTAAACTACATGTATTTTACCATCTTGCATATTCAAAACTATCCAGTGTTAAATCAGGGCCGTTTGGATGAACACAGAGCTGATACCATAGTGATGGTAAATGTAAATGCCGCGGCACACTTGTTGAAAAACACTGGTCTAGGACAAAGGTTCTTAACCTTTTTCACACTGGGGCCCAGTTTTCCCAGTACAAAGTGATTCAAGGCCCATTCAAATATTAAGGGGGTGAAAGTAGATTTTTTTGTTATGCCGTTACTAAGATTCATATAATCTAGTTTCCTCTGGACTAAAATCCAACGAGAGCCGCAAAGTCCCCACCTAAAGTTAAAAAAATACTTTATTTATGTTTTTGTGGCCAATGAGACATTTATTAATAAAATATGGCTTTAAAATAAACTCTAAAATTGAGTTTTTTCCTTTATAAAATTACTTCTTTTACTTTTGAAAGTAGCTCATACAAGTTCCTTTCAAAATAAAATCATCTTGTGTTTGATCAGATCCTCCAGCTGCAGCAGATTTACTTGAACTAAACATGTAATAACGTCTTTTCTATCATTGCACTTTAGTGTTCCTTCATCTTTTTTCTCCTTTGACTATTGAATATAAACACAACAACTTTGGTGTAGAATACAAATATTTTTAAAACTAAATGTAATAAGATGATGTCATTCTGATAAGAATCCGCTCTGATAGCAGATTAAACATTTTACCATCATTTTGATCAGTTTTGTTAAAAATCTAAACATAAATAACAAAATGTAAATAATTAAAGTAAATGAACCAATGCTGCAAAAACATTATTTTATTCAAATTGTTTTTTTCTTAAAATCCAAACAGCCACGATGGAGGTGGAAAAGAGCTGCATGTGGCTCCAGAGCCTCAGGTTGCAGATCTCTGATCTAGTCTCATGATCCATTCATGTTCTGCTGAACAAGACCGCTCCGCACCAGCACGGGTTTAGCCCCCCCAGCGTGCGTACTTAGCGCACTTCCATACCCATCATGTGCGCGCCAGCAATATTGCTCAAAGCACCCCCACCTTGCTGCGACTGTGCCCGCGCACAGCACATCTCCACCTTTCCGCGTGCGCCTTTACGCACAGCACATCTCCGTCCTCCCGCGTGCGCGCCCGCGGGGCAGGGAAAGAGAAAAAAAAGTAGAAAAAGACTAGAGAGTCATCATAAAAAAGAGCGTGCCTCTTTTTGAAAAGTCAGAAGAGAAAAAGAGTCACGAAGGTGCGTCGTCATCCATGACTGTTGTCACGGTAGATTGGGGTTAGATTAGATTAGATTAGATCGCTTTGGGTGACGATGAATTGGAGACTCGTAGAATGTTAACAAGTGAAGTGGATGGATCCGGAATGAGACGACCCGGGAACGAGAATAAGAGTGACCACAGCTTCTGTCATGTGTGATACGGTGAAAACCGGCCGCTCAGCTGATCGCTCCCGCCAGAGCGGTGCTCCGCCTCCAACTCTTTTACCGGAACCGGAGCATTCCGGCTTACTTTCACCCCTGGTGACAAGTCTGATCCAGCTGGAAATCAGGTCTGCACACAGGTGGGGGCGTGTCTGTCGACTTACTGCTTGTCTCTCATTACAGCGGCAGGCGGGACTTTTGCGGAAAAATGCTGAGTTCCCGCGATTCTTTGACAATGTTAGTTGTTGTAGTAAACTCGTGTCGGACTTCATAACGTAATAAATTAATAATCTGTTTCCTCCATCTGGGATTTGTAATAGCAGACAGCTTCGATTCGCTCTACCTCTCCACCGCGGGCGCTCTGCTCTGCCTTGCAGCCGACAGATCAAATTTCATCTTCGCCCTTTTATTAAATTCAAAGATTAATTTCAATTGATCAGTACAAAACTATGACGTCCAACTTGTAACAGCAGCATTAAAAAGACCTATAAAAAAAATTGGTAAATAAATATAACTTCTACCAAGTGGGAGGAGACTGCATTCAGGTTCCGCGGCCCTTGCGCCCTTCAGGTTCAGAACAGATTTTTTTTCGGGGCCCACTAGCTCGTGGACCGAGATTGGGCCGCGGCCCCATGGTTAAGAATCACTGGTCTAGGACACGACCAAAATATATGTCTGTGATTCCCTTTCTGACTCCCACATTGTCTCCAACAAGATTGTAGAGTTCTTAGTTGTTTGCTCTTGATTTGGGGCATTATTATACACTGTTTAAGGTTCTTCCATGCACATTCCTTCCATATTTAAGAGCTGGTGGAAGAGTACTGTGTGAGATGGATTTTAAGCCAGTCTTCATCCGTAATTTCTTGATTGAGCTCAGATTCCCATTTACTTTTAACGTAGAGGGATGCACTTTAAGTGTAAGTGTAAACATGAAAAATGTGTAAAACATTGAAATGACACTTGTTTTGCTAAACAAGGGCAGCATGATGCTTTTATAACCATCTGATATTACTTAAGTCATGCTTTGTCTTTTTTGCTCTAGATTAGATTTAATTTTCTTTGTAAAAATGTCCAGAAATTGAGGGTATGTAATTAAATATTGATTTCCCTCTCCAAATTTATTTTTCAATTCTCTAAAGCTAAGTAGTAATCCGTTGTTTAAAGGTTGTATCACATTGATTTGGTTTTAAATTTGGGTCATATGTGACCCAAATATCGTATTTACCAGACTATTAGTGAAACTGAGGACCTTGAATAGTGTGAACACCAGCTGGGGCATAATGTGAGCTTAATCAGCACAGGTGAGTAAGATAGGAGTAAGATAAGATTTTTTTTCCCTGAATTTCAGTCAGGGGGAAAATACTGATACACATACCCTCTAGTGCAGGGGTCTCAAACTCAATTTAGCCTGGGGCCACTGGAGGCAGAGTCTGGGTGAGGCTGGGCCACATCAGGATTTTCACAAGAAAAGGGCTGATAAAATATTCCAATGTTCTCAAATATCTTGGTTTTTAACACAAAATAATGAATAAAACAAATAAATATATTAAATAATAAATTAAAAAGCAGGCAAATCAGTATGGAAGTTTTTTAGTTCCATCAGACTCTGAATTTTTTTTATGTTGAATTTCTGACCCATTGAAATTTTAAGTCTCGAAATTAAAAACACTGATTTTTTTAAGATAGAAAATATTTTTGGGAGCATAAAATTTTGCTGTTTAAAAAGCAAGGGTTGAAAAAAATTCACAATAAAAATTCAGAGGTTAAACAATTCTGAGGTTAAGAAAATTCAGAATAAAAATTCAGAATAAAAATTTAGAATAAAAATTCAGAGGTTAAGAAAATTCAGAATAAAAATTCACAATAAAAATTCAGAGGTTAAAAAAATTCAGAAAAAAAAAATTCAGGGGCAAAAAAAATTCAGAGTCTGATGGAACTAAAAAACTTCCATAAATCATTAATAAATTAAAATAATAATAATGACCACACAACAGATACATATTACTGAAGAAACCTCATATTGACTGACTGACTAAAGAAAACAAATTATTTTTATTCAGTTTCAAATGTCTGTATTAACAGATCCTTCAGAGTGAGAGAAGCCCCAGTACCGAGAAAATCTTTGAAGGATTTCATTTTATGTAGATTTTTGTAGAACTCTCCTCACAATAAATAAATCTGATCTTTGTGTCTTCCATTCATTGGAGGTGTGGAGTGCTCGCGCCCCTGCCGGCTGCATCAGCGCGCATTGGGGGGGGCTGCTGTCCATGAGGGTTCTATGTAAACACGCGTAGCAGAATATCAGACTTCTATTGCATTTACATGGACTGGAATGCGCGCCGACACAGCCAGTGTGTAAACCTTAAAATTCACAGACACGCTCACGCAGGTGCGAGCCAAGCTCAGGATCACATGTTTGACAGGCGGGAGCAGCGGATCGCTGCGCGGGGCGGGCTACAGGTTTGCGGCTCGGAGCTTGTGGAGCTCTGATTTAATAGGAACAGTCAGCACGTAAAAAAACGTATTCCTCGACATCATATATTTATTCATTCTGAGAGAGACATCCACAGACGGAGCTGGTAGCTCAGAAACACGTTTTTTTGACAAGCCGCCAGCAGCAAATTCACTGCGCGGAGCACGCGAATTTGTCACGCTAATCGCGTTTGGTGCTTCATGGCTCCTCCTCCGTCCAGCTGATTGGAGGAATGAATGAATGAGTAAGCAAGGCACTGGACAGCCCGCCAATGTCCCGCCTCCAGAGTCATATACCTCTCTGTGATTGGTTCGTTCAGCTCTGCACACAGCAAGTGTCATTCATATCAGCCTTGCGGGTCGCACAAACAGTAATCTTTCATATTAAGACGCGGGCCGTAAATTATCATCCGAGTTAGAGACCCCTGCTCTAGTGGTTGTTAGTGGAAAACCGCTAAAAGACAACCGGTTGTTAGTGAGAAAATAATGAACATATGAGCCTATTTAGGTTTTTAAAAAAAATCACAGATAAGTCGCTCCTGAGTATAAGATGCACCCCTGACCAATCTATAACAAAAAAAACAAAAAAAATAACTTAGAGTTCAGAAAATACGGTAAGTAGTTCGCTTTCATTTTGTAGTTTATATTTTTTAACTACTTTTTTTCCATTGTTTTAGTGTAAAGGACGTAATTGAGTCAACATTACTTTGGTTATTGTCGGTCTGTTTCATGTCACCTCACATGGTTTGTATTGGTATGTTTATGTTTTTAATCTCTATTTCTTTCCATCTTGCAAGACTAGAGCAAGACCAGCGGACTAATGGCCATAACTAATAAATAATGCATAACAATATTCTTTGAGATTTGGCAATGCCAATCCTCCTCTGTCTCATTGTAACTGTAGGGTGAAAAACCTTATTCTAGGATTTTTTTCCATTATAAATAAATCTTCATATGTTTTTTAAATCAAAAATTTTAAAGCAAAAGACTTTTATTAAACCATCATGTTAAATTATGAATAAAAACTATTTTAATGGAGGGTCTGTGTCAATCCTACATCAGTGTAAACAGCCGAGACCCCTGAGGATTAATTGTTTACTTACTTGCACAGAATGAAATCAGGCTATTTTATGTAGTCAAACTACATGTTTTGTCTGTACTTTGAAGCTCGTTAGATTGTTGCAGAGCTGTTTTGACTGTGTGAAGCACAGCCCTATAAATCCATCACCTGTGTGGCCCATGTGTGGTCACAGTGGTGAGTGACCCTGTGCAGAGTTCAGACAGACAGACACCAGGCCCAGCTGGGTCCCGCATAAAGGCTCTCATACTCTGTCAGCGGTCTTTCCATACCCGGCCTCTCCTGCTCGTGCTGCTGCACGTTTATTATGTGTGTTGGATGTTTGGAGTCCTTGTCTTCAAAGGTCATCTGGACGGTAAATGTGGTTCTCTTACCAGCTGGTGTTAAAGTGTGTGTGACCCACAGAGGGAAAGTGTCTGATTCTCCACCTCTTAGCTGTGATGAAGTATTCAGGGCGCCAAAAGCCTTCCAGAACACCACCTGTCTGGGATTTGGAGGGAAGGGAAGTTTTAGATTCTGGGACTTCACATATTGTGTTGCTCAGTAACATTATTAATTTACTGTTTAGAAACTACTTTGGAATAATCTTATTTCTCTGGATTTTAAAAGACAAATATGTCCCTGGATTTGCACGTGTTAATAAAAAAGAAATGTGGTTCCTCTTCTCCATTTATTCTCTGACATTTCGGGAAGCTCTTGAAGTTCCTGCATCCAACCAAGAAGCATTTCTAAGATGTAAAAAGACTTAAAGCTGCTTAGTTGAATTCCTGTTTCACCTTTTATCTCATCTAAAGGCTCTGATTAAAAAACAATTTTCTAACTCTCACTCAGTTTTCGGCAGCATTGAAAGGCCTCAGGTCACGTGGTTCAGATCTCTGAATTTATCTCCTAGATAGATTTTTTAAAACAAGTTATTGTTCAAGAAATAAATGCATTGGTGTTAATTCCAATGAGACAAAATGTTGAAGGTCTGCAGAGAAAAATAATCTGATAATCTTAGTGACACGTTCTCGTGTTGGAATTGCCACTATATACATACAAGCATCACATGCACATTAACTGCAGGGTTTTGATTTTGTTTTTAAACCATCAGTTTAGTCATTACATATTAGCACACATCATCCTCAGAAATATTTTTCTAAACTTAAAAAAAGACTAAAAACCAAACAAGGAAAAATATACAAAGATAAAAACAAAGGCAATAGAAGAAAACTGGACAGAACAGACTAGCAACAACTCATCCACTTCAACAAGTTGTTAAATTCCTTCTTTGTGAAATTGGCAGGAGTTTCTGGTGAGTTCTCTGCTGAAAATGTCCCTACTTCCTCCTGGAAGAGTTGGAATAGAGGTGCTGAAAGAAAACAGAGTCAGGGCATCATGCCTTGGTTGTTACCCTTACAACCAAAACTGTGGAAGATGGATTGGTGGATGGATGGATGATGGATGGATGGATGCACATCCTCATTTCAGTGACTAAACCTCTGCTACGAGGTTTTCTCCAAGTTGTCGTTTAACCCTTTAACGCTTTTCTCCTTCAGAATCTGCTGGAATTACGTTGACCGTGTTAATGGTTGAAAAGTTACAGTACGTTAAGCATTTTGTACTTGAGTGTCACCGATGATGCCTCAGGGGGTTTAAAGGGTTAATGGAAAATCGTGCTAGTAAGAGTTTCCAAAATTTAGCTTGGACAAACGACAGGAAGTTGTTTGGATCATTCTTGCAGATGCTTTGAAATGTATTTTCAATTACACTGAGCTTTCCTTTGATGAAAATATAACACATACTTCCTGTTTATAAAGTTGGGAAAAAAAGGCTCTGCTGATTGTTACAGCTTTAGTCTCCTCTTCATCCAAGTTTGGTCCTTTTAGTGACAGTCCTGGAGGACCAGCGTGTAGTCTTTAGACCTGCCTCAGCTCCTGAGGGACAGCTGTTTTTGCATTTAGCCTGAGACTCTATTGTTTTTTGTTCAGCTCCGCTTAAAAATAAAGCTTTACTTAGCAGAGTGTCCTGCAGCTCTGTCATTCTGATGTATCACATTTTTTATTCCTCATTTTCCACTTTTTCTTATTTGTTCAGCCATGTTGTGATCTAACTTCTCTGTGCCTCAGGGGCAGGAGTTTTCTTCCTGTCCTGTTCAGAGGGAGAGAAGATCAGTCTGTTATTTGACTGCATCGTCAGGGGCGTCTCTCCTAGCAGAGCTCAGCATGGTCACCAACCCCAACAGCCAGGTGAGCAGACGCATGCGTCTATGTAAACAGCAGTGTTGAAAATACAAAATACAGCAGCTTCATACAAGATGTATTTTCACTCCAGTCTGCTGCTGTATGTAAGCACAGATATTCTCCTGAATGTTTTTTTCTTGCATTGCACAAGTCAACATCAATATATGTCTAACAGTATAGAGAGATTTATTTCACCAACTGTGAGGTCTGTAAAATGTAAAATGTGAAAAAGAATGTTTGATGGCCTGTTAATTCCGATGCATCAATACCCTTTTTAATGTAAAGAAGAAAAACACAAAAGACAACAATTATTTATCATCTACAGTGCAGTATCTTGATCCATTTACGCATTTCTGAATAATCCTCTAAAAACCTGCAATCTCAACTGCAGCCCCTCCCCACGAAAACGAGCGGGTCTTCACGTGGTGATCTCACAGAGTGAGACCGCCCCTTTCAGGAAGAGTCTGGTCTGATAGCTCCGCCCCCAGCCTAACAATAACACTCGATTTCTCCCCTTATCCAGTGATGATCAGCAATAAAACTTTCATTTTAGATGCAGAATACCGTATATCAGGGGTAGGGAACCCTGGTCCTCGAGAGCCGCCTTCCTGCATGTTTTCCAGTATACCAGGTAATCAGTCATGAGTAGGGACTGGTTCAGGTGTGTCCAGCCAATAAGAACATGCCAGAGCAGGGTATACTGGAAAACATGCAGGAAGGCGGCTCTCGTGGACCAGGGTTCCCTACCCCTGCCGTATATCTTCCAGTTGTGTCCTGTCTTTAATAAATTCCAGCTCAAACAGGAGTTTGTTACTTTAGACGCGTTTCTCCTTTATGACACTCAAAAACACACTAACACACACACCCCGATCAGGCACAGTCGTGCAGACGCTGAGCGTATTTGTGTTGTGAAGCAGTGTAGTGATGGCCGGGGCTGCCAAAGGCAGATGTGTGGTATGTGCCTCCATCTTTGAAGAAGTTTGGATGCTGTAAATTTTTTTGGGAGAAACGAAGAAAGAATGACTCTATGATGACATCATGAAATGGGCGTCAGCCACACGCAGCGGCAGCCGGAGCTTCGGGAATCGAGTCGTTTTACTTTCGGGTATGAAAAAACCCATGAAAAATGACTAATATGTCTTTAATAATCTGTTTTTTAGTGTTCCAAAGGTAATATATGATCATATATTTGGATATAAGGCTGATGACAGTAATGGTAGGGCCCCTTTAAAAAAAAAAAAATGACTGCGTGAAAAAAGCATTGACTAAAACAAAAGTTGGCTAAAACATCGTAATCACAATAAACAGACCACCGGCAACACTTTGAAAATATATATATGATCATGTATATGATCATATTTATGATCGGAGTGGGACTTTAAAAAGCCTGTTGGTTGAGGGAGTTTCTGAGGAGCAGTACCTGGGGGGACTGTAACAGGCTCCTGCTCCTTTACTACAAAATTAAACTTATAAAAAATGATGTTGCACCCCCCCTCCCAAAAATAAGTTACATTTTAAGGCTAGATATGAACTTCTGTAATTTGTGGAGCTGCAGGGCCACGTTTTGTTTATCAACATAAAGACATATGGCACAGATTCTATTGTAGTGCCATCTAAATAAAATAAACTATATTAGTAGCAAATTTACTCTATTTTTTTTAGACAATTTTTCAGACAATTAGACATAGCTTTATTAATGCCTTTGGGACACACCCTGGGGGAAATTCAGATGGTGGGCAGCAGCCGTTCTCGACAGCGCTTTATCGCCCAGAAAAAGACACATGAGGGTACAGGAAAGGAAAGATGTCAAAAATCAAGTATCCTCAGCCCGTGTCGCACGAGGGCGGCATGAGTTAAAAGTACAAGCAAAAATACATCAACATTGAAGCACATATAATTTCACGAGACAAAAAGGTCCACAAACTGACTCCCAACACGTCCAGCCAGGTGGCAGCCATGCGCAGTCGCACAGCGCTCTAAGGCATAGTCGAGGGGGGACCTGAGAGAAGAGAGAGTCACCAAGGCGTTGAATTTGTGGTGAAGGTCATGGCAGGGGAGGAATGCAGATTACCATGACGACGGGCTCAGTTTCTCACACCTTCAGCTGAGTTGTTTTGATACAGTCGGGGGAGTTCCTGATTAGAGATGTTTGTTTACTCACAGACAGACACAGCTTCTGTCTGCCTGCTGAAGTCCAGGTGCTGCGTTATGGCGGAGAAATTCACAGATCTGGTCAATTTTCTTGATTCCCTCCAAGTCGAGCCGACACTTGCTCCATGATGGTTTCCAGCCTTCCAAGGGAAACTTTGATGCGATACACGCGGGCAGACAGAGCATCGATCTTGGCCTCCAGTCCATTAAATTTCTCAGTCTGAGTCTGTACGTCTCTCTGCGTCCCAGCGCAAAGCACTCCCAGTCCGCCCTTGTCTGAGAGCCACTTCGCCACGTTCTGGTACATTCAGGTTCCACCAGTTCCAATCAGCAGAAAGCTGGAGACCAGTAATCCAATGATGTAAACATCTTCAACATCTTCCAGAGAGAGTTGGGACTGGCAGAAAATTCTCCATTTTAGATGTCAAATTGCATTTTCCGTCTTGTCCATACTGTGCAGTTGGGCAATAAAAAACATGAAGATATATCTTCTATATCGACACGTCTGACTGCAGTCCCAGCCACCCCGAGAACCTCATCATCAAGTTCACGGATGACACCACTGTGGTGGGGCTGATCACCGGGGGGAAATGAGACGGCCTGGAGGGAAGAAGTCCGTAAACTTGGAGAGTGGAGTGCTTCAAACAACCTGGCACTGAATGCCTCCAAAACTAAGGAACTCATCCTGGACTTCCGTCGAAACAGAGGCACCCACACTCTGCTGGAGTTAAACGGCGAACAGGTGGAGCAGGTGGAGTCCTTCAAATTCCTTGGTGTCCACATTTCAGCAAATCTCTCCTGGGAACCCAACACCCAAGCTCTAGTGAAAAAGGCCCAGCAGCGGCTGCACTTCCTAAGGGTGCTCAGGAAGCAGCGAATCCACCAAAAGCTGCTGGTGACCTTTTATCGCTCCACCATTGAGAGCCTGCTGATTTACGCTGTGTCAGTTTGACACTCCAGCTGCACGGTGGCAGACAGGAAGAGACTGCAGAGGGTGATGAACAGCCCAGAAAATCACTGGTTGCTCTCTCCCCACGATGGCCTCCATCTACACCTCCCGCTGCCTCACCAGAGCCAGGAACAACAAGAAAGACCACACCCACCCCGGCCATCACCTTTTCAAGCTGCTTCCGTCTTGCAGACGGTACAGGGCGGTACCAGGCAGGACAAACACACTGAGAGACAGCTTCTTCCCAAAAGCTGTGGCTGCACTAAACGCTAACTTCCAACCATAACCCTCATATTTGCACATTCATATGCGACTTTTGCACATCCGCCTGCTCTGGTCACTTTATTCTCCACCTCATTTCTTGCTCATTTCTTGCACATAATTGATCCTTTTTTTATTGAAATCTTTTTATATTTTTACATATTTATTACTGTGTGTTGTATAAATATGTCCACATTGAAAGTGAGTTGTACCTAAATTTCATTTTAAAAGCTACAATGAGAATAAAGGCATTCAATTCAATTCAATTCAATCTGTTATAGCACTAATATCCTCTCATTCGGTGGCCCTGAAGGGCAAATCACATCTACAAATCGCTCAACACAAAAACACTTTAAAGATCAAAACAACAATTTAAAAAAAGAAAATAAACAATAAAAATTGAAAACAAACTTTAGAAATCAAAACTTAATTCCAGAAACAAACAAACAAAAAACAAAAGTCTAAAAAAAACGTGACACAAAATAAAAAGGAAACTTTGCAGAAAACAGAAGTAATTTACAGAAATCAAAATTAAATGTTAAAAAATCTAACAAAATTAGATAACCTGAAAAGGTAGGTGTTATTGGATATTATTGATTGGATGAGGACATTTGTTCACCTTCTGAAAGCTCCTTCTATGGGAAATTCCATTAATTGTTAGTATCAAGTGTAGCTTGTGCAAGCGTGTGATGGCTCAGTGTGCTGGGTGTAGGGCTGCCACGCAGGAAACCTGGGGTCAATCCCCAGGGCCTGCATTGAACCTCATCCAGATTGGGTCCTAGGGCAAGCCCGTCGATGCAGCTGCCTAACTAGGTTCCCCTGTGCCTTTCAAATACAGGGTTGCGTCAGGAAGGGCATCCGGTGTATAACTCTCTGCCAAATCACTGATGGAGTGGCTGCTGTTTCGCTGTGGTGACTCATAATGATAATGGGATAAGGTGAACAACAACATCAAATAGTGTGTAAGGCCGTGGTCCACACCCTGTTTGTGGCTGCGGACCGGTCAACCCATGAGGATTGTACCACGGCCCGGGGGATGCAAAGCGGTTCTTTGGTTTCAGTTTCTAATCTGTGCCAATTTCAGTACTTCAGTAATAAAAAACAATGACTATATCTTCCCAAATCAACACATTTTCATTCCCAAGTCACATAATGACACATAGTTAACTCCTCCGGTACGTGGCCCTGAGGGTTCACAACACATTAACTTCACAACACGCACAACACATTAACTTGGCAACACACACAACACATTAACTTCACAACACAACACATTAACTTCACAACAAACACAACATATTAACTTGGCAACACACACAACACATTAACTTCACAACAAACACATTAAGCTCAGAACACAGAAAGTCTAAACGGAAATTTGACCTACAATGGAAGTTGCACTGCTTTTATTCTGAAATTCTGAGTGGCTAACAGAAAGTTTCGTCACAGTTGGTGAACACAAGAAGCTGTGAAGGTCGTAAAATCTTCAGAAGTAACTAATTAATAGTAAAAATAATAATAACAATAATAATAAAAAGAATCTTTTATCTCTTGGTACGTGGTATTAGGTGTGGATGCCACCTGCTGACGCGCATTCATGAAACCGTGTCAATTGCGTTCTTAAGGCACCGTTCTTGAACGCACCACACGCTGCCCGTGTGTGTGTACTTTAGATGCAGTACCTATACCCACAGGTAGTGTGTGGGCGCGGTCGTGTGTCTATGTACACATATGTGAACATATATATAGACGTCCTACGCCACTTTATAACAAACACGAGACGCACAAGAGTGCTGTCTTCAGGCAGGCACATATTTCTACTTGGAGTCCCGTTATTCACAAAAGCAGTCTTTAGTGTCTCACTGGGGCAGCAAATGCGGTGGTGAGAGTACAAACCTTGAATGCGAAAAAACTCGGATAACAAAACATTTCTAATAACACGTACCAAGAGTTATTATCATTAATTACTTACTTCTGAAGATTATGAAGTGTTTTATAATTATGTGCAAACACAATGACATCCAAAAAGGCAGAGTTTGCCTTCCTGAAACATCAAACACCCCACCCTCACAAAACTCTATCATGTACTGTATGATCATGTGATTTCTTGGGAAACGTAGCTCTGTTAGAACATTTAAAACCTGTTCAACAGAACCTTTTATGTGTAAACGAATTTTGAAGTGACTTTGGGATTACTGATCATACTCTCAGCTGATGATGAGGAGCTTCTGCATTCTTCATGGAGCGATAGCAGCGTGTCCTAACGGTAACCTCGCCTCTGTTGAGACGTAGGAAAGGAATCACGTCTCAGACTGATTCTACCTGACACTGAAAATTACATTTACACAAGTTTAGAAACACTCGGGTGTGGAGTAACTGAAACACAACTAACGGGTCATAAAGATAAAGACAGCGATAATCAACTGCGGTCAAGTGAGCCGCTGTTCGCTCAGCCGCCGTCAAGCCAGCCGCGCTACAAAAAAGTCATGCGCCCGTATTACACGGTTTACAGCAGAGCACGGAACTCGGTGGAAGAGCTTTCTGTTGGAGCTTTAGAACGTCAGATGTGCTCGGAGTAAAATGAAAAAGAGAAATAAAATTCTATAACAAAACTACGTATTCTATCAGTGTATATTTGTACTAATAATCTGTTATTTGTTATGTCCTTTCTAAAAAGAAATGTTTAGAGTTTTCAATAATGAAGTTAAATAAAGTCATTTAAAAAATAAAGGAGTCCATAATCCCAGGCCTTAGACAGAAAATGCTTGTTCTACAGGTCACCCTCTATTACCTCAAGGTGACTTTTGTACTTTTACTGTATAGTTTTTGATAAAATAGTCGTCAAACTTTGCATTTTTGACGAGAAATATGTTACGATGGTCATATTTGAATGTAAATAAATAGATTTTGGTCCATAATTCCAGGGCTTGGATACTATATCCTTGTTCTACAGGTCACCCTCTATTACCACACAAAGACTTGTGTACTTTTACTGTATAGTTTTTGAAAAAAAATGTCTTTAAACTTTGCATTTTTGATGAGAAATAAGTCAAAATAGCCATTTGTGAATGTGAATAAAAAGATTTTGATCCATAATTCCAGGCATTGGACACTATATGCTTGTTCTACACATCACCCTCTATTATCTCACAAAGACTTGTGTACTTTTACTGTATAGTTTTTTTTTTTAAAATAGTACTTAAACTTTACATTTTTGACGAGAAATAAGTCAGAATAGCCATTTTTGAGTGTAAATTAAAAAGTTTTGGTCCATAATTCCAGGCCTTGGACACTATATGCTTATTCTACGGGTCACTCTCTATTACCTCAAGGAGACTTTTGTACTTTTACTGTATAGTTTTTGAAAAAAAATTCTTTAAACTTTGTATTTTTGACGAGAAATAAGTAAAAATAGCCATCTTTGAACGTAAATAAATAGATTTTGGTCCATAATTCCAGGCTTTGGACGCTATATTCTTGTTGTACAGGTCACCCTGTATTACCTCACCAAGACTTGTGTACTTTTACTGTATAGTTTTTGAAAAAATAGTACTTAAACTTTGCATTTATGACGAGAAATAAGTCAAAATAGCCATTTTTGAATTTCAATAAAACAATTTTGATCCGTAATTCCAGGCATTGGACACTATATGCTTGTTGTACACTTCACCTACTATTACCTCACAAAGACTTGTGTACTTTTACTGTATAGTTTTTGAAAAAAAAATGTCTTTAAACTTTGCATTTTTGACAAGAAATATGTTAGAATAGCCATTTTTGAATTTGAATTTAAAATTAATTGGTGCATAATTCCAGGCCTTGGACCCTGTATCCTTGTTCTACAGGTCACCATCTATTACCTCACCAAGACTTGTGTATAAGTCAAAATTTCTGGACCAAAACTTTTTTATTTACATTCAAAAATGGCTATGACTTATTTCTCGTCAAAAATGCAAAGTTTAACTACTATTTTTTTCAAAAACTATACAGTAAAAGTACAAAAGTCTCCTTGAGGTAATAGAGGGTGATCTAGTTACGTAGTTTTGTTATAGAATTTTATTTCTCTTTTCCATTTTACTCCGAGCACATCAGACGTTCTAATGCTCCAACAGAAAGCTCTTCGACCGAGTTTCATGCTCTGCCGTAAACCGTGTAATACGGGCGCGTGACTTTTTTGTAGCGCGGCTGGCTTGACGGCGGCTGAGCGAACAGCGGCTCACTTGACCGCAGTAATAATCAGACGTATCTTTCATGCTAGCTAGCATTAGCCCAAATGAAAAGTGAGAATGGTGTTAACATGTAATTTTGTAAATACTGCAGTCAGTTCTGAAGTTTTTTTCTTGGCTGCATGGACTCGGAGGAAAGGTTAAGGTTAGGATTACGGTTCCGGTTCGTGTTTATGCTCCAAATGGTTCCCGATCACAGCCACAGCTGCAGCAGCGCCCCGCGCTCTAGCTGCATGAGAGCTAACTGGACGTCACTAAATACTGCGACGTTTAGCTTTGGATTCACATACACTTTGGATACACTCAAAACATTAACTTATATGAACTATCTACTTCACAGTCAACAGCCTGTATCACTACATTAGATTTGTCATCCT
>NC_050512.1:4918668-4927155 GCF_002922805.2 Oryzias melastigma | reverse complement strand
TAAGATGTCACATTTTTGGTTTTATTACCACAGTAAGTTATTTTCTTAACTTTTATTTCTCTTTCAGATAAATAAAGCAGGCATATGACATTTTGTGATCTGTTCATGACATGCAGACTTGTAGTGGAGTATTTATCCACAATAATAAGATTTAAATATAAAGTGCTGATTATAGTAAGAATAAATGAAATATCCAATACTGATCAAAGGACGACATCTGATATCAACCGAGTCATCAACCACATGATCAGGCTCAATTTTCGATCATGTGATCGGATTGGGACATCCCTAATATAAATTCTTTAAAGTGGATTTAAAATCTCAAAGAAAATTGGTTCCTTGATTTTCTATATCTCAAAGTTCAGAAGAATCTACCATCAGGATGACACACTGTCCATTTCTATAGGGGAAACCATCTAAATCAGCAAGACTTCAAATACTTTTTTCCTGCAATGAAAATGCAAACGTTTTTCTTTTACGAATAATCTTTAAGGTATTTTTCAAAAAGATAAAATGATTAAAAAACACATGAAAGCACTTTGAGCTTACTGCTTTGGAACATTTAAGGCACCAGGACATCCTGTGGAGTTAGAAGCTTTTCTGCCAAGCATCTTTTAGCAGCTCGCTTCAGGATACTGTGCTTCAGCATTCTGTCAAACTTTGCAGCTTTTTTTAATGAATTAAACCAACAGTTCAGGTTGAGGTTCTCCGGATCATTGAACACTAGTGAGAAAATATTAAGCTCTTTGTGTCCGTATGTGTCTTCACTGTGTGGTTGTGCCGCTCATTCTTTTGGTGCAGATGTCAGAGCGCTGTAGAAAACTGATCCTCTCTAAAGCAGCTGCATCTTCATATGCTTTTTCTGCCTCATTTGCATTTGTCAGAAAAATTAAAATCATCTTTTGGATGCCAAGTCTTTCCTGAAATGTTTCTCAGATTTCATTGCAGTTCTGCTTGTGCAATGTTGTTTGAGCAGATGAACATTTGACCTTCGTGTTTATGACAACTGAATTCAGAGACATACAAGGACTTATGGCCATCGTACATTTGCTGCTTGTAGATAAGGCGGGAACCAGAAAATCTAAAAATGTAAATGCTTGAAAAAGGAGGAGGGTGGAAGAGCTGGTGTCAAGAGTGGATTTGCTGAGATTCCCTATTTCTTGGACTCCTAGTCCTGCATGGAGGGCAGTCTGTTGATTAGCATCTGAACCAAAGCTGACAGTGATGGATGTGTGCGTGATGACTGTGTGGAAGCCTCCAGCGTCCTCTGGGAAAGAGCTCTGAAGCTGTTGCAGGGAGCTCAACCTTTGCTCAGTCTTCTTGACAGTTCCTCTCAGGTGTTGGAAGCTAAAGTCTGATGTTCTGGACTGTCGTTCATCTCCCTGCTGCTTTTAGACTGCTCCCCCTGCTGGCACAGTTTGATATCACAGTGTGACATCATCAGAGCATGTGAGGAATGTGCAGTTTCAGCATGGCTTCACCTCATGTGGATGTGGCATCTCCATCTAGTGTCATCAGATGTCCTGAATGTATTTAGGTGCAATGCTAGTGAGTATTCTCAATTTTTTGGTTACTGTGCACATTTAAGGAATGTTATTTGAGTTGATTATTTGAGTTTATAACCATCTTTATTGCAAAATGAGTATTAGAGATGGAAAGATTTTTTATATTGTTTTTGTTTGAGCTTTAAATTATATTTTTGGTATTTCTGAAGAATAATAATTACTGTATTTATGTTTAGTTTGTAGTTTCACACTTCCCTTTATTAAACGTCCAGTTCGACACACAAGTCTGTCCCAGGAGTTTGATTTGGAGGAAGAGTTTAGCTGACTGTGAGCACCTGACATAGGGCTCGGAGTCGACGTTAGGCTGTAACAGCACATCTGAAGTCTCTGTTTTACTGTCCCTTATTGGTCCCTGAGTGGCGTCAGCTCCTGGTTATCCTGACAACACAGTTGAAATCCTTTATTCCATCGCCTCTTTTTAGGGCAGTTTGTAAGAGGACCCTGAGTAAAAGTGCCGAGACAGAGGACAAGTTTAAGAGTTTTATCGTAAAGAAGTCTTCTCGTCCAGGGGTGAGGCAAGACTGGGGGTGAACTGATGTGGAGGGGAGTAGAACTGACCTAGCTGGATGAGAGCTGGGATTACAGAGCTAAACGTCAGATTAGGAATAGGATTCTGGACTTTGGGCTGGAAGGTAGAGTAGAATCTGACAGGGGAAGGCTGGAGAGACAAGGTATAAGTAGCTGACAGAACAGGTAAAGCAGAGGAGTAATCAAGGCAGCTTAGCAAGGCAGGGAAAGGAGGCGCAGAGTGGAGCTTAGCCACGAGACTCTTGATTGCCATGTCCATCATGGATCAGGGCAATGAAAGAAGTTTTCACCTCAAGCTGTTGTGCTTGCTGTCATTTCATAGAAAAAATAATAGTGAGAGCAGACATCCCTGAGGTGCTCCAGTGCTGATCATTCAATCAATCAATCACTCATACTTTATCACCCCAGGGAAACTGGTGGATAACAAGACATATTGCCCAATGGTAGGCAGCAGCCATGCTAATCTGGCAGTGCTAATCGCCCAGAAAAGACACATGAGGAGAGTACATGAATGAGGTCCAAAATCTATCCTCTTCAATCTGTGTCGCAGTAGAACAGCACAGATCAAAGTACAAGCAAAAATACGTCAACACAGAAGCACATTGAAGTAACACAGACAAAGACAACGGGCTCTGCTATCTCACCTTCAGCGGATTGTTTTGGTTCAGTCCAAGGAAGAATGCCCTTGGCTCGGGGGTTCCTGATTAGAGATGACTGTTTAGGCACAGGCAGACTCAGCTTCTGCCTGCTGATTGTCCAGGTGCTGCTTTGTGGGAGAATATTCACTGATCAAGTCAATTTTCAGGGTTTCCTCCAAGTCGAGCTGTAATTCGCTCCAAGATGGTTCCCAGCTTCCCAAGGGAAACTTCAATGGGATACGAGCGGGCAAACAGAGCAATGATCTTGGTCTCCAATCCATTCAGTTTGTCATTCTGAGTCTGTACAGCTCTCAGAGTCTCATTGCAAACACTCCCAGCCCGCCTTGGGCTGTAAGCCGCTTCGCCAGGTTCTGATACATCCAGGTCCTGATACATCCAGCTTCCGCTACGTCCAGGTTCTGATACGCCCAGGTTCCAATACCTCCAGGTTCTAATACATCCAGGTTCCGATACCTCCAGGTTCTGATAGGTCCAGGTTCCGATACGTCCAGGTTTTGATACATCCAGCTTCCGCTACGTCCAGGTTCTGATACATCCAGGTGCCAATACCTCCAGGTTCTAATACATCCAGGTTCTAATACATCCAGGTTCCGATACCTCCAGGTTCTGATACATCCAGGTGCCAATACGTCCAGGTTCTGACACATCCAGCTTCCGATACGTCCAGGTTCTGATACATCCAGGTTCTGGCAGTTCCAAACAGCAGAAAGCCGGAGATCATGAATCCAATGATGTAAACATCTTCACCGTCTTCCAGAGAGAGTTTCTACAGGCAGAAAATGCTCCATTTGCCCCTAAGGTCATTCACACATCCAGCCACATATGTACCCCCTGGGCAAGTGGGATCCTGTTCATCTCCTGGTTTCCTAAATTAGTTGTTCGGATTTTTTTGTTACTGAGTGAAATCCTTGTTTTTTGGATGTAAAGTAAAATTATCCAGCTTCTGAAGGACAAACTTCAGAACTGAAGCTGTTTGAATTGAAACTGGACGGAGTGTTTGTTAAACTCTTAACAAAACATTTTAATCCTTTAGCACCTGAGGCGTCGTTGATGACGCTTAAACACAAAATCTTTAACATACTGCAACTTAAAAGCACAACGTAACGTAAAATTTTAGCTGCTAATATCAGAGCTCTTCTGGTTGTTTTTGCGCTTCCTGGGTTTTTGGAGCATTTATGGCCTTTTAGTTGTTATGCTACCTGTTTTGGCTCTTTAAGGTTATTTTTCAGTTTTTTAGTCTATTTTAGTGTTTAGCTAATATTTCAGCTATGTGCTAACTGTTTTTGCTAATTTAGGCTTTATTTCTGTTTTTTCGGCTATTTTGGAGATTAGCTAATATTTTCGGTTAATGTTAACTGTTTTGACTAATATAGCCTTTTTTCATATTTTTCAGGCTATTTTAGTGTTTAGCTTATATTTTAGCTACATGTTAGCCGTTTTTGCTTATTTGGGCTTTTTTAAAAAAATGTTTTAGACTTTTTTGGAGTTTTGCAATTATTTCAGCTAAACTATTTCTGCTAGCTGTTTTGGCTGTTTTAGGTTATTTTTCAGTTTTTTAAGGTTATTTTGGAGTTTAGCTAACATTTTAGTTTTCCGGGAGTTGTTCTGGCTAATTTAGCCTTTATTCAGTTTTTCAGGCTATTTTGGAGCTAACATTAGAGCTTTAAGCTAGCTGTTCTGGCTAAATTAGACATTTTTAGCGTTTTTTTTGGCTACTTTGGAGTTTAATGGATTAGATTTACCTGCGCTTTTCAGGACACTCAAAGCACTTACATTGTGTATCCATTATTCATTCACACCTCATTCATACTTGGTGACGGCAAGCTACTACTGTAGCCACAGCTGCCCTGGGGCAGGCTGACAGAGGCGTGGCTGCCAGTACGCGCCTACGGCCCCTCTGACCATCACCGGAACATTCATACACATTCACACACCAGTGGAGCCACACTGGAGGCAAGTAGGGTTAAGGACACAACAACATTTGGATGGCGGGAGCCGGAATCAAACCGCCTATCCTTTGATCATTGGCCAACCCGCTCTACCGCCTGAGCCACTGTCACCCTTTGATATATCTAGCTAATATTTTAGCTTGATGTTAGCTTTTTGGCTAATTCAGACATTTTACAAGCTTTTTATGCAAATTTTGCCATTAGGTAATGTTTTTAGCTTGCTGTCAGTGTCAGAGTTTTCAACTATTAGCTTCAGTGATTTCAGCTATCAGCTTCAGCTTTTTCAACTATTAGCTATCTGCTTTAGCTTTTTCTGCTATCAATATCAGCATCTTCAGCTATTTGAACAAGCAACTTCAGCGGCCACGTTCAGCTTACAGTATTCACACTAGCATTATCCCATGTAATGCGATTTTCTAGTTCAATTACATTTTTTAATTCACATCTCAAGATAAATAGAAGCAGAAAATGCAAAAACAGACCCTTAGAAATTAGTAAAAAAGCTCTAACTAATTTTTTGTTATATAAGCTGAAAAATCTGCCAATGGAGTCAGATAAATGTGCGTGCCCTAGGTTGCTGACCCCTGCTTTAAAGCATCCAATTTGATGCTACCATTAGCGTTATTATTAGCACAGATTTAAGAATAAAATCAGAATGACCTTCATAATCAATCAAGCAGCATCAGTGAAGTTCTTGTAACCTTTGTCTAACTTTAACCGGGTTGTCAGAGAGAAATAATCCACAACTTGTTTAATATCATCCAGAGGAATTTGGGGAAACAGCTGAGCTGCAGTTCTGACTGCAGACTGGATTACTAACATTTGTACTTTGATTTGTGAACCATCTAAAAGGGAAAACCGAATACAACCAGGTAGGACATTTATACAATAAATATTGTGGAAATTTCAGTTATAAATGGTTAGGTTACCTTTTATTATTTATGTGAAATTGCTTTAAACAGCGTTCAGCTGTCAGCTTTCCTGTTCTAAACAATAGACACCGGAAGCTACACTGCTCTAGACCGGCGGTGTGTGACGTCATGTGAAAAAGGTCTATCCTCTAAAAATAATGGTCAAAAATCACCTGTGTGCTGCCCCCCACAGGTTGAATCAAGGTATTACATTTGAATTTCGTGATTGGTCAAACCATTTATGTCCCAGGTCATGATCTGCAGCTCCTGTAATAGGCGTGTTTGAGATCCCCAGCACTTCGCCTGCATCGTCGGCGAGACTAAGCTGCTGCAGGAGGGGGCGGAGAAAGGCGCCTGAGATGAGGGCGAACGACGAGACTGTACGAGATTAAGGAGTTGGGGGTTGTCTTTACCATTCGGCTGAAAGTTAAGATGCCACTCATCCTAGTATGATTTGTGCTGTTTTGTCTTTTATATTATTTTTTAACATATTTTAGAGTAAAACTGTTAATAAAATAGCCGCGGGATTCATTGCATGTGCACTGTCCCAAATAAATAAAATTAAATTAAAGTTAAGTTTTAGAGGTAACAATAACAAATATAACCACAGATTATTTGAAATCTTGTTTATTTTTTCATCAGTGAATCACTACCTTCCAGAAAAAGTAAAAAAAAATACACCGATGTCCTTCATTTAGCGCCAGTTATTTCACACCGAACTACAAGAACTGTGTTGACACAGTTTCCCACAATGCATTGTTTTGTAGTCCTGAAGGCGGCCTGCAGCCAGTGCAGTACCTATTTTCCGGCTGCGCTGGCTTAAGAAGGCGCCTTGAACCCGCCCCTTTCTCGCAATACTTGGTGACGGCGCACATTTGACGTCAGTGCAAGAAACTAACCAACATGCACCGCGATCCAGGCCATCTGTGCAGCGCCGGGGGATCTCAAACACACCTAATGATAACAGTCCTGTTCCTAAGCCCACCCCTCTGACTGGATTTTCACATTTTAGCTGTGGGCGGAGTCTGCCTCCAACTTCCCTGTTTGGTTACACTTAAGGAAAAACAACAATAAATGGGACAATTGATCTCAACTTTTATAAAGGAATTCCAATTCCTTTTATGATTGCTTAAATCTGTGTTTTTTGTGTCCGATCAGCTGATCCCGGTTCTGACCCGTTATTGGCAGAGGAGCGGCTCAGCCTGGAGACGTCGGAGCTGGAGAAGAGGCTCAGCATGTTGTCTCAGTGCAGCCTGACGAGCAGCACGGGTACGTGGAGCTGCGATCTCCATGCACTCTGCAGTACAGCGTGTTGTCTGGAGGCGTTCAAACGTGGCTGTGAATTTGTCATCGGTGCGCTTGGACGGCCTCCTGTCCTCTGAAAAGTTCTGTCTCAGCATCTCTGCTGCGGTCTTGATCTGTCATTGAAGTGTTAACTTGGTTTGGAAACAGCTCTATGAGGTCAAATCAGGATCGGCTTAAAGTGAACAAAAAAAAAATTGAAACTTTGAAAAACAACATTGTAAATTTGAAAAAATAAATTGTAAGTTTGAAAAAAAATTACTGAAAACTTGATTGAAAATGTAAAATTATCAATTTGAAAATCAATGTATCCATTAGTAACAGCTGCTGTTTTGAACTTTCAACTTTTTTTTTTTTTTTTGCTTTTCTCAAGCTTCACTTTCAGTTCTCTGTTTTCAGTTTCAATTCAGATTTTCGAGTTTTTACTGCTGAGCTGAATCTAATTTTACATGGGGGCGGGGCTTTGAGCTCATTGGCTACCGGGATGTTTCCCATGGGGTGACAGAGAGGACTCCTACACCAGGAGTCTGCAACCTGCAGCTCCAGATCCACATGTGTCTCTTTTATCTCTTCATAGTGGCTCCATGTCCAAACATAAAATAAATCATGGAGCTGCTGATCCAGACATGTCGACCATCAGAGTCAGCAGCTCCTGATAATGTCTGCATAACCAAAACTACCTAAAGAAAACAAATAAACAAAGCAAACTAAGACTACCAAGGTCCAACCCCAAACTAAAATAACAAAACCCAGCAGTGTAAGACTGCTAAAGACAAAGAAATAAATAGTAATTATTTAATTACTTAATTATCATTTCTTTATTGTAGATTAGTTAAATATATAAATTGATGTCTGAGGTTCACATAGATGATAAACTATGTAGGTTTTTACATCCTGTTGACCTGAAGACGTCTTGTTTGTTCAACTCTACCTCCAGAATGAACAGATTTTATATGGAAAACTTTGGTAAAAAGTTTGATCTTTTATGAGTTAAAAGTACATATTATCTTATGCTGAACAACATTGGTCACTAGCTGCCCAGAGCTGCTGAGAGGATTCTGTTTGGCACAAACAGAAACTTTTATTTTAAAAATATAAAAAGAGAGATGCTAGATTCTTTTTATATTTTTGCTTTTGTTTGTGCCAAAAAAGAAAACATAATTCCTATTTATAATTTAAAAAAAGGTCAAGAATGCAAATCCAAATGTCTTAAAGGCTAAAGTAAGACTACACGAATCCTTCCAGGTTTTGATCAGTAGAAAACAAGACCAAATGCCTCTTTTACTGTGAAAGGTTGCCGAGCCCTGCTCTACACCTTTCTCAGAAACACATGAATAATTTCACACTTTTCTCTGATTTCTTATTCTCCCTGTTCAAACTTTCATAGAACAATAAGTCTAGCACTAGGATGAAAACAAGGATCTGATCATGATGAAGATAGTGGAAGATGGCCGCCGCTGCACCTGCTGTGTCTCCCAGCTCCGACGCCAGTGTCACAACAAACGCCAACAAACAGATCACTAACCTCAAAAAATATGGAAGCCCAAACTGTTCATAATTAAATAAATAAATA
>NC_050512.1:4913135-4913706 GCF_002922805.2 Oryzias melastigma | reverse complement strand
GCTGACGAGGACCAGGAGGCGGGAACCCATTACACCGATTTTAAAATCGCTGCATTGGCTCCCTGTGCAATTCTTTTATTGGTTTATAAATGTTTTTACGGTATTGGGCCTTCTTATTTATCTAATATGATTTTAAGGAATGAGCCCTCGCGGACCCTGAGGTCCTCTGGAACAGGCCTTTTGGTTGTACCAAAAGTTAGAACTAAAACATACGGCGAGGCCTCATTCAGTCATTATGGACCTCGCCTGTGGAACAGCCTCCCAGAAGGCCTCAGGGCCGCAGAGACTGTTCATGTTTTTAAAGGAAGGCTCAAGACCTACCTTTTTAACCTGGCTTTTAGTTGATTTGATATTTTCTTTTATCCTCCACTTTTACTTAATATTTATTTATTTTTACTGAATTATGTCAGTCTATTTTTTTATGTATGTGTATATATATATATATATATATTTTTTTTTACTTGTCTTTTTATTTATGTTTTTTTTTACTTTTATTTTACTTATTTATTCATTTTAATCTATTTTACTCCTTTTACATTTTTAACTCCAGTGTCTTCCTCTGAGGGATCCT
>NC_050512.1:4880283-4912885 GCF_002922805.2 Oryzias melastigma | reverse complement strand
GTGATATGTCGATGTGCGTTTGTACGTGTGTGTGGAAGGGTGGGGCTTGTGGGCATTACCTTTTGTTTTTAAAATGTTATTTTATGTAAAGCACTTTGAGTGAAATTCTTTTTTTTAAACGTGCTATACAAATAAAGTTTGATTTGATTTGATTTGATTTATGTAACGCTGCTGAGCTGCACGTCTGTGTGAAAAACGGCATGGAGGAGATTGATTGAAAAGATCAACAGCAAAGTTGAAAAAATACCCCAAACAGAGAGACTGTGAAAGGTACACCGCGATATTAGCGAGTTAAAACTGGTGATACTGCTCTCTCTGTTTGATCAGAGTGGGGTGATGCAGGCGGAGACGGAAACAGACAAAACCAGCAGCAGAAAGACCTCACATCATACCTCTTAGGGGTTCATGGGAAACATGTCCCAGTAGCCAATGAGCTCAAAGCCCCGCCCCATGTGAAATAAGGACCAGCTCAGCAGTAAAAACTCGAAAACTCTGAAGTGAAACTGTAAACTGAGGACTGAAAGCAAAGAGGGAAAAATGAAAACAGGAAAGTTGAAAGTACAAATAAACATTATTTTAATTGGTTACAATTTTAGGTTTTTGTTTTTCAAGTTTGAAATTTTCATTTTTTAATTTTTTTTTATTTTCTATTTTGTTTTTCATTCACTTTAAAGGGTTAGTAATGGCCTGGGACAAATTTAAAATAAGTATCCAGATATATTCCATATGTTCTAATGTATCAAAAATAACAAATAATTACCGTTGACAAACGCAGGTTTTTGTAAAATTTGACAAAATCAACGACAAATCACACTCGCATTTGGCCCTGCTTCAGAAACGGCTCGATTTGGGTCACGTGACGCGTTGACGTCATGTGAGTGAGACAGCGCCAGCAGCAGAATTCAGGCGGACCCAGGGTGTCTGCTGATACATGTATGTGTGTGCGCTGCGGCAAAGTTGAATTCTATAAACATCGGTGTTATGGTCCGACGGAGTATTAGGGCCACCAAAAATAAATAAATAAATAAATAAAATTATGATTTTTAAAGTCGTAAATTTACGAGATTTACAATCGAAATGAGCCTATTGCGAATGAACACTGTGAGCAGAACCAGACCGACTAAACTGTGAAAAGCTTCTGATTTCAACAGGTAAACTGAATGTTTAAAACATTGCACATGTTTGGAAGTTTCTTTGTTTGATTTGCAGTTTATTAATCATTGATGGTGGCTTGCAGGATCTCTGCAGATCCGTTGATGAAACCATCGACACTCGCAGCGGTCCACCAGTCATTTCTTCCTCCGTGAAAGATCAGATCTCATTCATTTCTGTGTGATGCTTTCATCTGAAGAGGAATCGTTTTCGGAATTTTCAGTGTACTTAGCTAACGTGACAGACTGTTGTCATCCCCTGTTGTTGTTGTGTGTTGAAACGGGACGATTCATGTGGAGAACGGGGCGTACGGAGCACTGTTTACATTCTCTTTTGGTTCTGAGCATGTCAGAGACATGCAGTAAGGTGGTGAAAGAGCTTCTGGGTATGTGAATAAAGTGATTAAATAAGTGAATAAATAAATAATAATAAAGTGGCGGACGGTCCTGCAAACATGTCTCTAAGCTCTTTATTTTGCATATGAAACTCTGCATTACCGACCCGGATAGTCAGCGTCATTGATGATTTGATTTAGAGTCGCCAAAAGGTTCAGAATTTCTTTGTTTTTAAAACCGATCTGTAAATAAGCCAGCCCGTCCTTCTAACTGAGGAACATTGTCGTTTTCATCGGCATTGTCAGCGTCACTGTCAGTGTCATTGCCAGATTGTGAGCTCTTACTTTACGCGCTGCCGGCTCAAATTGATAGGGCTTTACAGTCCTCAAACCACAAACACCCGGCGCCTCAGAATCAGCGTCACTTTCAGAACAAATGTTTCCACAATCTGAGTCTGAAGACAGAATTGTGGACCTTGAAATATCGCCGCTATCGCTAGCTCCGACACGCAAAGGAGAAGCCATCTTGCTATGTTCACCCCTGTGACGTCACACGCACCACGTGACCAAAACGGAGCTTTTTACCCGGAAGAGACAGGTTTGCCAAATTTGGCCTCAAAAATGCCGTTTTATTTCAATATTTCTTGCTCAAAACACGCGAAAACATTTGGAAATGGTAAATATAAGGCGAAATACAGTTAACACCGAAAAAGACCCACAACCCCATTACTAACCCTTTAAGCCAACAAGTCTGAATCCACCTTAAGACATTTTCAGAATTGTAACACTTCTTATTAAATCTTTAAGATCTATTACTAGTCCTTTAAGCTGATCCTGATTTGACTCCATACAGCTCCTCATCTTTGTCTGTTGTCTCCCTCAGCCTCCGCTTACAGCTGCAGCTCATCTGTTGCCGGGGACGACCACAGCCTCTCCAGCTCCTCCTCCTGTCAGTCGGATGCCAGCTACGGGAGGCGACTGGCGTGTTGGGTGGAGCCGTCAGTGCGGCCGCACCTCTCTGGCGAGATGGCGGCGAGCTCCTCCACGCTTAAGGCTCTGACCCGTTCAGATGACCGGCTGTATGATGGCATGACGGGGGGCCGCCTGGCCTACGCCCAGCTCCACCCTCGGTGCCTCCATGACAGCGGGCGGCAGAGCTCCTTGGACAGTGGGATTGGGATTGCCACGGGCAGTCAGTCCTCCTATTGCGGGAGCTACTCTTCTCGCACAGGGAGCCTGGAGATCCAAGGAGCAGGAAAGGAGCTCTGCTCACCAGTGAGTCTGCCCCCTCCTGCTCACCCAACTTCCTCACCTCCTTGTGCTCTGACTCCAACCCCTCCACCTTTACCTTTTCAGCTGCCAGAGCAGAGCTCCACCTCCTCCTGCTCTGGAGCGTCCCGCAGGCACAGTGCTGAATACCAGACCCCTGGCCTGCTCAGACTGTGGTACAACACCCCCCGCCGGCTCCTGCAGCCGCAGGCCGAACCCCCAGCTCTGCCTGCGCTGGGGAGGGCGGAGAACCAAGGCATGGGAGGTGTTCAGGTGCAGACAGCGATCAGTAGACTGAAGGCTCAGCGCCAGGCCTCCATGCAGCGCTCTCACTCCTGGGGCAGCGAGAGCGCCCCCTCTGTGGAGCGTGAGGGCACGCCCACACCCCTCCAGGTTTTTGGAGTAAATCAGGTACTTCTTCATTCATCTCAGCTCTAACGTCTGTGTGATGGTCCTGCTGCTCCCCTCCACCTTGTCAGAGAGTTGTTCCTCACAGCGAGTGTTGGCGAGGCGCTGATGAACCGGCTCAGAGAACGGTCTGAATGCTGGGAGGGAAGAAGATTCATGCTCATTCATTTTGATTCAAACACAAAAGTTAAAGCTTTTTCTGCCACAGCCTGAAGTGAAACCAGCTGTTTGAAGCAAAATCAACATACAGAAGTTACTGAATAAATGTCCATGCATGACATTAAGTCTTAGAACTTCAGAAACTATTATCAGTGATCATGCACCAGTTTCTGTAAATATTGTCAGGGAAGCAGCAACACCTTCGGGTTCAACCTGGAGGTTTAATAACTCTCTGTTAAAAGATCAAGAGTTTATTGAATTCTTTAAAAAAGAGTGGGCAACCTTCTTAGAATTTAACAATACTCCTGACATCTCACCATGTGTTCTCTGGGAAGCAGCAAAGGCAGTCATGAGAGGGAAAATCATTTCTTATTCAACTTATAAAAAACGTAAAGAGAAAGCAGAATTAATAGAATTGGAAAATAAAATAAAAATAATGGAGACAGCTTATGCTGCTTCTGCAGAAGATAAGATTCTGGGAGATTTAAAAAAACTAAGGCTTCAGTTAAACGACATAATTAACAAACAAACACAATAAAAAGACTTAGACTAGAAAGATTTGAAAACTAATAAATCTGACAAATTTTTAGCTAATCAGCTTAAAACTAATAAAGAAAAATCCACAATAACATCTATTACTGATCAGTCAGGATTTATCAAACCACATCCCAGAGCTGATGGACTTCAGGTCGTCGTGGTTCCAGCAAAACTTGTCAGACTAAAATTTCCCACAACGGACTCTTGAGTTTGTAATAGTCTGGTACAAGGCTGCCCGTTCCAGGTCCTCGAGAGCTACCACCCTGCCTGTTTTCCAGATGTCCAAGCCCTGCTAGCTGCTGATTAGTTCAGTCAGATGTCTTCCTATTCTGATTGAATGAACCCACCTGGTCCAGGTAATCAGCAGCAAGCAGTGCAAGGAGATCTGGAAAACAGGTAGGGTAGTAGCTCTCAAGGACCAGGAAGGTGCAGCCCTGGTCTGGTATATAGAGGAGTGATTTTTCAAAACAATCCCAGTTCATTAACCCTCCACTCCCGTGCTTGCACTGTGACTGACAGCTTTATCCGCATATTGTTTCTTTCACTGAATCTCATGTTTGGCTGTTTTTTTCCAACAGTTCCTCCCAAAACTTTTTTTCTGTGCAAAGAAAAAAAGTTTGTTTGGGGAATTCAGTTTTACAATGCAGGTTGCAGCTTGATTGAATGTGTTCCCAACAACTTTTCATAGCTGTTGCTTGGTCTGGAGTTTGACACTCTTGAAAACTTGCTTCCCTCCTATTTTTCCTGCACATCCATCTACATCTTCACATGATCCTGTGACACCACTTTGGACAGCCTTCCTTCTGTTACCTCATGCAGGCCTCAGTCACAGCCCTTACAGCTAAAAGGGCAAACCTGTACAGCCCATGGGAAATATCAAAGTTGTGGAACACTTAGACAGAGGTAGCCTTACCAAGGCGGGCAGGGAGCAGAGCAGCCGGCTGTGCAGCATTTGGGTTTACTTTGAGTTGTGCTGGGTTGTTTCATTCTTTTTCCCCTCTTACACTGCAGGATTTTGTTATTTTATTTTGGATCTTGGTAGTCTTAGTTTGCAGGCTTTGTTTATTTGTTTTCCTTAGGTAGTTTTGGTTAGGGGGAGTTGCTGACTCTGACGGTCAACATGGCTGGGTAAACTGTCTTCCTGAATTATTTCCGTATTTTCACGACCATAGGGCGCACTGGGTTATAGGGCGCAGTTTCACTTACTGGTACTTTTTCTGTATTTAACAAATACATAAGGCGCTCTTGACCATAGGGCACAGGCATGGTAAAACTAGGGCTGGTCACCAAAGTTTGATTCCAAGCAGAAACAGTTATTATTTACGCAGCTCTACCGAAACGAAAGCAGCTGCTGCAAATAGTGCAGCAGTTCATTGAAGTTCATTGAAGTTCATTGTTCTTTGGCCATGTCAATCATTTCTACTTTCTTCAGTACTGTGAAGTTTTAGCCAATCCCTTTACTTTTCCTGACATAGTGGGCGGGCTCATATAAAGCAGCTGTTGAGGAGAGCACGAGAGCGCGTGCCGCGTAGCACTTGAAAGTCTGACTTCATTTCACAGCAGATCAGAGTTTGACAGGTGCTGCATCGCATCAGCCAATCAGGAACTCAGCTTTTGGCACGAGCTGTTTTCAGTGACCTGATCGGAAATAAATAAGTAAAATACGAATCCGTTACGACTGTCTTTGTCCTGTTGCAGCGCGGCGGTTCTGTCTGCAGACAGACAGACATCCTCCCTTCAGCGGCGTCTGCTCGCTCCACACGCCGGGGGAGAGACAGGTGCTGCAGTGGGGGGGTAACCTGTTGGCTCTCCTGAACTGTGATGTTTTGTTTATGTTTGTGGAGACAATCATAAAAAAAGTCCCTACTTTTCCTCCTCTCGGGTTAATGCGGGACAGTCTTTATCTCAGTCACAGAAACAGCGGAAGGCCCCGCCCCCGGCCAGACGTATGATGAGCGAGTAAGAATGAGTATAAAGCAATATTAGTTATAGGAACGAGCGGTACGGGCCGCTGCGCACGACAAAAGCAGGAGTCGCCAACTCAGCGCTTCATGGTGAAAAAAAAGCGCAATTGATGTTTTTCTATCATCTGTTAGATCACGGTGTTGGAACTAAAACCAACGAATTGGTGCTCCCTGCTGGTGCACGTCCGGGTCCACCGCCCACCGAGGCGGCCCGCGTGGGCTGCCGCGGACGAGGGGGTCTGTTGCTGCGGCGGGTGGGCTGGGAGGATGCGTGCGTGCGTTCGTGCACCTTTTGTCTAAAAACATAGTTGCGCTGGTTCAACTTTTTTCTTCTCTGCTTTTTCGCATGAAGTGGGCGGGTCCTCGTGCACTCCTCCACCTGCTCCATTGACAGGTGAAAACGCGCGCAGTAGGCAGAGAAGCAGAGCAGAGCGTCTGACCGTAAAGAGAGACTTCTAGCGGTGTTATTTATCCAACAGGTGTTTATGCTAGCGGTACACACGTGGAGCACGTGACTAACGTGTTGATCATCAAAGAAAAGTTCAGGAAATTTGAATAAAAGGAGGGGAAATGAATATGGATACAAGCACTGTAAAAAACAATGATCATATGAAATTAACACCCTGAAAGTTCACAAGTTGCCTCAATAATAACAAATCATCTGATATCAAATGTCAAATTCATTAAAACAAATTTGAATTTGAACAAATGTGATTTTTTTTCCCCACATTTACTGCTTGTGGGGAGAAATGAGGGAGCACGGACACGCGGTCCGCGCTTCGTGTGAGTGGTGCTCACTTCAGCTATAAAACATCAAAGTTCTCATGTAATCCGCCTTCCAAAAAAAAAAAAAAAAAACCACAGTTGGCGCATTGCAGTATAGGGCGTGCCGCATGTTTTGGAGACAATTTGAGACGTTTATGCGCACCTTATAGTCGTGAAAATACGGCTTATTTTTTCGGGCAAGGTTTTAATTCCTTGTGTTTGTCTTTTTGTTTGGACAAGCACACTAATTGTTTTCCCTTTTGCCTTTCAGGACACAGTTTATTTGTTTCCCTTAATAAACTGTGTTCCTTTTTCTCATCTGTGTCCTATTTTTGGTATGGTCCCATTTTTGGTTTCCCCCCTAGACCTGAGCCAGGTCTGCCCATTGGGGCTGTAACACTTTACTAAAAAGCAACAGTTGACCTTCAAAACACTCAGCCGTGTAAATCTGATGCGGTGACAATGGGAGAGCATTCCAGAGTTGTGGGGCAAATGTCTGAAAGGCAAGATCCCCTCTGGTTTTAAAATAGGTTTTTGGAACGCTTAAAAGCTTCAGATCTCAAGGAAAGAGCTGGAGTTTAGGGCTTTGGAAGGTCAGAAAGCTCGCTTGGTGTCTGTCTGTGCAAAGTTGTCTGTTAAATGTTAAAATCTTAAAATCGATTCTAAAACCAATAGGAAGACAATGTAACAATGAAAGTGTGACATGCACGTTATTGGCTTCTAATAAAAGTCTTGCAGCAGAATTTTAAACCATTTTGAGGCGTTATACAGATTAAGACAGGTTAAAAGAGAATTACAGTAATCAAAATAAAAGCTGATGAAATAAAAGCATGTATTATCAGCTCAAGATCAGATCCAGATAACATTGGTTTTAGTTTGGCCAAATTCCTCAAATGATAGCAATTTTTCGTGAGCTTGCTGAGTGACTTACCGAACCAGACACTGAGGTTCCTAACACTAGACTGCACAGAGGAACACAGAGAAGTAAGGTTTGTTTTGATTCACGGAATTTTTGCATCAGGAGCAAAAATGATGGTCTCTGTCTTTAGAGGGTTGAAAAGTCCATAATTGTCAAGCAACCAGACTTTGATTCTAACCAGACAAGGAGAGATGCTAGCTTGTGATAATTGTTTTCAGAAAATGGACAATAGAGCTGGATGTCATCTGCATAGAATGGTAAGAAATGTGCTGCAATTTACTGAAAAGTTTCCCAAGAGAATTGTGTACAACATCAATGGAATAGGGCCCAGAACAGAGCCTCGGGCAACACCGCCGGATAGCTTTTTTTGTTTCTGAAGACACAGGAAGTTCTGCTGTTGTTGAATTGGTGTCAGGAAAACCCGGATCTATCTGCAACATTCTTCATTGAAAAGAGGATGACTTTAGAGGAAATCACTTCCTCTGCGCTCCTGACTGCTGTTTAGAAACAAAGGACACTGAGAAAATGATTGTTTGTCTTGTAAATGAAAGAAGAAAACACGGAAAACATGGTGAGGAGATGTAAACAGCAGGTCCTGACGAAGCACAGACAGAAGCTGTCCTGCTGCCAGCAGTCGTTTGTCTGAACCTGAGGCGCTCTGGCAGGACTTCACTCTCTGCTGAATCCATTTTCTGCTGGTGTTGGAGGGGCAATTCCCAAATTGGCATCAGAGCGGAGAGGAGGCAGCCTGCCCTCTGAAATGACAGCCTATGTGGGAGTGAGTGTGTGCTTGCTCTGCAGTGAGTGAACTCGAAGCAGGTGACATGTGGTGATGAAACTGAGGGAAACTCTCAGAGGAAAGTCCTGAACACAAGCGCTTTTTCCAATCTCTTTGGTTAAGACGTGAGAATGTGGCTCATCCAGGAGAAACCTGTGTGACAGGAACTGCAGATGCGGCTGCCGGCGTCTTTACCCGGCTGTCGGGGGAGGAAATGGAGGAACTGTCAGACAGTTGTTGTCTGGGCCAGCCAGCCATTTATCTGTCGTCTGGACACCAGAGCGCCTCTCTGTTCTGGAACGTATCCTCGCCCCCACACACAGCTCTCCTCCTCTGTCGCTCCTTTCCCACCACCCTAACAGGCAGCCTCCAGTCTTTTAGCTGGCGGTTGTGAATGTAGCCAGAAAAGAAGAAGACTTGAGTGAAACTTCTTCTTGTCTCCTCACACAGGGCTGTCAGGGTTGGAGCGACTACATAACTGCAGAGCAGCTGCGATCGGTGAGGAGCAGACACTCCACGCAGGTGAGTTCCTGCAGGTCAGAAACCAGAACCAGGGAGTTTCACCCAAACATGCCTGGGTCATCATGCTGGCATCAGGCAGTTCCCAGAAGTCCCTGTTTTAGGCTCCTTCTGGACTGGAATGGGTCATGGAGTCAGTGTGGGGGGGGGGTCACAGCTGATGACATGATCAGAACGTATGTTGCGCTGACCAAATTTCTACTCAAATTAAAGCCGTGAGCAGTGCAGTGATCAGAACAGCTCAGATCCTGGAACAGACCGGCTGAACTGACATGAAACATCAGCTAACGTTTGCTGTGCTGCTCACACGGAGGGTCGGCTCATTTGGAATGGGAGGTGAAAAGATGAACCTGTTTGTGTTTGTCCTAAAGGTCACCAGCTCTCCACCAGCAGACCTGGCACCCTGCAGAACTGCAGCCACACTCGGTACGTGTTTGTGAATGTGAACCGTCTCCTGCTCCTGATTCACTGTCTGCTGGGTGCATGCGTGGGGAGAAAAAGACTCACTCTGATTTCTGCATGCGTAATTTGTTGTGTAAATTAGGATTATGTGCATATTCTTCATTTGTAACTCTTATATGTTTTGTACATAAGTAAAAAAAATACAAAATTGAACAAAAATACAAAATACAATTTACACATGCACAAAGTAAAATGACAACAGCTTGAAACTAATTACACATACAAATCTTTAAAAACTACACACGAATCAATTGTTATGCACACGCATCAGTTACACATGAATCTATTGTGAGACTCTTCACGTCTCAAAATTTGTTCGTGAGTGATGTGTTCAAGTACTACTAGAATGCTTGTTCATCATAGTTTTCTTCTGAACTGTTTTAAACTTCGATTGTGAATAATATCCGGTAAATCTTGACATATTCCCACTTTCCTAAACAGATATTCCTGATAATATAAAAAAGTCTAAATAAGCGTTTTAAAAGACTTATCCCTATATAAATAAGAATACTTTCCAGAAAAGAGCGCTTCCCATCTGCACCAGCTCGTCTGACAGCGCCTCTGACACCAGGCTCCGTCCTGAGGGATAGGAAGCGATGCTGGACCCTTGTGTGTAAATTGTATTTTTTCTTATTTTATAATTTTTTCGCCTATGCACAAAACGTATACGAGTTACGAATCAAGAATTATGCAGAGTGAGTCTATTTTCTCTCCATAAGTTAGAGCTTCACATAACATCTGCACTTCCATGGAAATGATATGAAAACAAGCTCAGAATAAAGGGAGTCAGCTGTGGGGGCTTCTCTCAGCAGAGCCCCCCCTCTGTGTGGAAGGCAGCTTTGGTGAATGGAGAGGTCAGAGGATGAGGATGCTATCTCCTCCTCCATCCTCACCGCCTCCTCCTCCTCCTGTCACCTCCCTCCTCCACAGGCCAACATCCGCGAGTGGTAGGATCAGCTCCTCACTGCTGCATGGAGGAGAGTGCGCTCCTCCTGATGCTTTGTGTGTTCTCCTTCAGCGTCGCTCCAGTCTCCTGTCAAAGCTCCTCCATGTGCCTGGCTCCACGCTGGGCCTCGCTGGGGAGGTGCTGGTAAATGTGCAAACGTCTCCAGGAGCCTCCTCTCAGCCGAGGAGCTCCTGAACATGCAGCCGGAGCGGCAGGAGCCCAGCTCTGCTCCTTTAAGTCGTCCACATGGAGCTGCAAGAGGAGGCGATCTGCAGAAACCCAGTAAGAACGAGCTTTTACCTCATCTGAACACTTCCTTTTCTACATCTTTTGATCATTTTGGTTCCTTCTTTGCATCGTGTGAAAATATGTAGATCACTTTCATCTTTCTAGTGATTTTTCCAAAGAAAAGGCATTACTAAGGGAAGTTTTAATGAAATAATACAACTTTTCACCCATTTTATAACCTTCATCAACCTAACGTTACCATGGTAACAGCAATAAAAGACATCGACAGGCTCAGTGTTTGCGTCTGTACTTGTTTTAATTATTAGTTTTGTTCCTCAGAAGAAATGTTTGATTTTCAAGGTTTTCAAACATCTGCTCCTCTAAAGATTCATTTGAGGAAATTCCAATCGGAGAAATAGAAAAACTTGAAGAATTGCCTCAGAAAAGAATGATTTGTGAAAAGCTCTAAATTTCAGTCACCTTCCCGCTCTGCCATGTCTGCACTGTTGCCATGGTGACGAACCCATCAAGCGTTTTTTGCCAAACTTTTTTTCCAGTTACACAACTTCTGGGAGTTTGCCCCCTGTAACATCACTGCGCAAACACTTTTAAAGGTCTCTCTTTAAACCACCTGCAGGCTCATGCTGACGGTATCCATGGCAACATGAGATGCGCCACACTGGCCGCTGTGATCCTGACAGAGGTGTGGGTCATAAAAGATGACTCCCCCCTAAAGTAAAGTCTGTGGATGGATTGAGACTCGCTGCTCTTAATGAGAATCAGGGAAACGCGAAAAAGTTTAATTCAATCCCAACTTTGAACAAGTGAAAAACCAAAGAAATGGAATTAAGAGAACACAAGGTTTGACTCTGAGGTTGTGTCTGAATTCCCTCACTACTCCCTAACCTCTGAAAGACTATTTAGTGCCCAGGATCGTAACACAATTCAGACACAGGCTAAAGACTTCTCTTTTTCAAAGTAGAATGTCGTAACCATTCGTAGAAGTGAAAACCTAACAAATAGACATTTCACTAAAACTTTTTATGAATCCACTGATGACGACAACTTGGATGAAAAAAAACGCATCGTTTTCATATGAAAATTGTTCCAATGCATTGTGGTCTATCTTACTAATCTAATGAGCATCAACAGTTTATTGTTATATCACCTTTCCTTCATTACTCACTTCATGTGTTTTCACCATTTTGTAGTGCTGTTCAAATCTACGATTCCAAAATCAAGTGCACTATAAATTTCCCAGAATTCTCTGCAAAAAGCCAGTGTGCATCAATGCTCATGGCTAATGTAGACAACCATGCATTACGTTTGAACAATTGTGGTTAAATAAAAAAAAAAAAAACGATTAAAGTTGTCATCAACAGAACACAGTAAATTCATAGATAGTCTTCGTACAGTGAAGTCATATTTGTTGTATCAAAAACAAAACAAAACAAAAACTGGTGAGCATGGAGTCTGATTGCTTTTACAAATCCAGGGCACTAGATATACAACAGACTTTATTGATCCCGAGGAAAACCGGTGATAGAGCGACACATCCAAAGACAAGTTGCCCAGAGGTAAGAAAAGATCCACCAGGAAGTTCAGCAAAAATCAAGGATCTTCAACCTGTGTCGCAGTAGAAACAGCAACAATACATCCACATTTAAGCAACACTGATTCACAAACAAGAGATCACACAAAGCACCCCCACGCCACGCTCTGCTTGTCACACTTTCGGGGCTTTGTTTTGGTAAAGCCAGGGAGTGTGTCCTTGTCCTGGGAATGGCTGAGAAACAGTTGGAAACAGCTGGAGAAGTAGTCACTAATTTAGGACCATTTTCATGGTTTCCTCCAAGTTGAACCACAACTTGGAACACCAGGGGGGAGGAGCAACACAGTCCAGTTCTCATATATAGTCAATGCGCACCAATGCACACTAGTTTTTAAGACTCCTGGGAAATTTCTAGGACACTGAATTTTAAGAATTGTAGCCTCGGACACCTCGACAGAATAGAAAGATCCAGAACATTTTTCAACACTTCTGTTGTCATAAAGGACGTTTCATGAGCATTGTTCTGAGGATGACGTGGTTTCTCTTCTCCAACAGACCCACCCCATCAGGTGCCCTCAACTGGACATGGAAGCGGCTCGTAGAGCGGGGGGAAGAGTACGTCAGGGGCGGGAAGGACAGGCTGAGCCAGCTGGAGCGGAGGCCCCCAAACCAACTCTGGACACCCCTCCCCCATCTCTTCACGCTGCCCACAACAGCAGCTTTCCACATCTCTTATCAGCATTTCCCACAAACCTCTTGCTGACTGTTATGCAAAGAAAACAGCTCTCCAGGCAGAACTTCCTCCTGCCGGTGCTGGGGGGCTGGGGGGGTTCTGTCTTCACATCAATAGAACAGCTGCTCTCCTCACAGCCTTCCTGCAGTTTGTTAAACTGAAGCCACATTTTCCTGCTGTAAGTTTTGCTCTGCTCTGATCCATCTATCTATCTATCTATCTATCTATCTATCGAGAGAGACAGAGACAAACACAAACAGTGAATGACACCCCCCCTCACAATAACACCTTAAAGTTGTATCTCTCAGAGACTGACTGGTGCAGCTATCCATGCATTTATTTCAGAGCAGTGAAGCTGGAATAAGCAGCTTAGCGTTGATCTCAGGTGAAAATTACATTTACCCCCCCTCTCCGTGCCGCCAGAGCGGGACACAGCGGAGCCATCATTAGTCACCAGAGCCATCAATGCTCTCGCTGCTCCACGGTGAAAGGCTGCAGCTGACCCCCCAACAATTGAAGGAATGATTGAATATTTGATTTCAGTTTACAGATCCGAGCTCCTCACCGTCTGAGGAAGAAAAGACAGTAGAGTAAAGTCAGGAAGAGCCGGGCTGTAAATAATAAATTTTTGTTTAGATCAGACAGTACAAGTGACATCTGTAGTGTGTGTTGTTTTGTTTATGTTCCTGAACAATAAAGGTTTCATTTTCACTGCTCTGTGTTTCCATATCAAACTCTCAGATTCATCAGGAAAATAACGAAGTGTCGAGGGACCAGCTCGGCCAACAGCGACGGCGGCCTTCCTGATCTCGCATTTATTTTCACAATTATCAGCAGACCACCCTAGAAGAACAACAGGGGGTGGGGGGCGCTCCATCTGTGAACAGTAGCCTACACAATAAACTGCTGGCTGAACATTTTCACTCTGTACTCAAATGTTTAAACAAACAAATACAAAACAATAAAATCAACAAACCTGAAATGAGGATTTTACAAGATTTACAGGGACAGCAGATGGATTTATACAAACCGTGGTCATTTAGTGATGCCTACACTCTAAGAAAAGTAGAAAATCTTCCATAGAAAACAGTTCATTTGGACCATTATTTTCTTTGAACATGGTAACACTCCAGAAGCCTCTCACAACTCGTTGTGCTGGAGACCCTGACGAGAGATCTTGTTGGACAGCTCCTGCATGTGCTTCTTCATCTGCAATCAAAAGAAAACCAATGACTGTGGAGCCGGTGTGAAGCAGCCTGCTTTAACCAAGATATCTAATGTACATATGTTTCCTGTAATGTCCAGCAGGGGCAAACTGGAAGGTCTAAAACAGTGTTTTTCAACCTTTTTTGAGCCAAGGTACACTTTTTTTAATGAAAAAAATCCCGCGGCACACTAGTATCCAAAAGGTAAAAAATGTTGGTCTGTATTGATGTACAGTCTTTCCACAATCTAGACTACATTTTTATATTAGTGGGAAGCGTCATTGCAGCGCAGAGTTGCTTTCACTTTAACCCAGTGTTTCTCAATCTCAATCCCCCCCCCCACACACACACACACACTATCACTTTTTGCTGCAAATGTCATTTGCTTAAGTTAAACATATCTCTTCAAAACAGTCTCCATATTATCATGAAAGAATAATTAAAAAAAAAAAACCCAAAACTTCTAAATAATAATCAGTTTTTGTATTTTTATTTTTTTAAGAATACTTCCAAAACTATCAGACAAAGTAAAAACGACAGTCTTCCCTTGTTTCCCTCCACAATAGTGATGGAATTCTGTCTCTTCTGAGAGATTCAGTTCTTTTACATTAGATCTCTGAAAACAGCGGCTCTTTCTGTTTGATTTATTATAAAATACTATATAAGATTATGCACAAAATCAATGATGTAAATATGATTTTATTAATATGAAGTGTAAATTATCTATATGCTGTTATTTATACCTTCCTATCTACCAGTGTTAAATCAGGGCCGTTTGGATGAACACAGAGCTGATACCATAGTGATGGTAAATGTTTTAGATTTGTGAAAATGGATAATTTTCCCCGGCACACCAGAACATCTCTCACGGCACACTAGTGCGCTGCGGAACACTGGTTGAAAAACACTGGTCTAAAACTAAGAACTCAAGTCCATTTGAAAGGACTACATTAGAGCTGTGAGGGGCGTCGTGCTGCATTAACTGCCCCTGCAGCCCCACTTTGACCTGCTGTGGCTGACAGAGCGGCTGATTCAGACCGTCACGCTCCCCCTCTGCCACCATGGTGGCAAATTCATGGAAATAAAGCTTTTTTCAAAAAAGTACGGAAGCTGAAAACATCTTCCGTAAAAAAGCCTGACAGATGTTTTGTTTATAGACATTAGACAATTAGACATAGCTTTATTAATCCCTTTGGGACACACCCTGGGGGGAATTAGGTGGTGGGCAGCAGCCGTTCTCGACAGCGCTTATCGGCCAGAAAAGACACATGAGGGTACAGGAAAGGAAAGATGTCAAAAATCAAGTATCCTCAGCCCGTGTCGCAGAGGGCGGCATGAGTTAAAAGTACAAGCAAAAATACATCAACATTGAAGCACATTAATTTCACGAGACAAAAAGGTCCACAAACTGACTCCCAACACGTCCAGCCAGGTGGCAGCCATCCGCGGTCGCACAGCACTCTAAGGCACAGTCGAGGGGGGCCTGGAAGGAAGAGTCACCAAGGCGTTGAATTTGTGGTGAAGGTCATGGGCAGGGGAGGAATGCGGGTTTCCATGACAACCGGCGCAGTTTCAGCTGAGTTGTTTTGGTACAGTCGGGGGGTTCCTGATTAGAGATGTTTGTTTTCTCGCAGACAGACAAAACTTTCTGTGTGCCTGCTGAAGTCCAGGTGCTGCGTTATGGCGGAGAAATTCACAGATCTGGTCAATTTTCTTGATTCCCTCCAAGTCGAGCAGACACTCGCTCCATGATGGTTTCCAGCCTTCCAAGGGAGACTTCGATGCGATACACACGGACAGACAGAGCATCGATCTTGGCCTCCAGTCCATTCAATTTATCAGTCTAAGTCTGTACGTCTCTCTGCGTCTCAGCGCAAAGCACTCCCAGTCCGCCCTTGTCAGAGAGCCACTTCGCCACGTTCCGGTACATCCAGGTTCCACCAGTTCCAATCAGCAGAAAGCCGGAGACCAGTAATCCAATGATGTAAACATCTTCAACATCTTCCAGAGAGAGTTGCGACAGGCAGAAAATTCTCCATTTGCCCCAAGGATCATTCACATATCCAGCCGCAGACGTGCCCCCTGGGCAGGTAGGATCCGCTTTCCCACCTCGCATGGTGGAATAAATTTGGTCAATCACATTCGCAGCCCAGCAGATCAGATCCATGTTTCTTGAAATTGAGAAAAACTGAGAGTAGTCACAGTAGGACTGGGGAGACGAGACAAAGAGCCTTGGTAGGGAGATAGATAAGGGAGCTCAGAGAAAAGCGTCCGCCCTTGGTGAGTGCCCGAGTGTTGTTTTCTTGTTATAACGAGATCCACTATCTCATTATCACGAGCTAACTTATTATCTTGTTACATTGCGATAACTGTTATTTGTTATAACATGATAATAATATAATCCGTTATCTCATAAAAAGTTATCTTGAGAAAATAACTTATGTTATCTTGTTATACAAGATAACTGTTATAATGAGATAATATCCTGTAATACACAATAATAACTCGTTATAACGAGATAATATCTTGTTATACGAGAAAATCATAAAAGTAGGCAGGCAGTCTTTGACTTCTGTAAAACGGTGGCTTTTCTGTTGTTTTAGCAACCATTTAAAGTCAATGGTTCCTCTTCAGCAGCAGCTGTAACAGTTCTTGACTCGACATGTGTCAAGCAGGAACTCCCAGCAGGAACTTTTATTCGTCTTCTGAAACCACTGATCACTGCTGGACTGTAGGATTTATGGATTCATTGAAAACTCAATCACGACTGTGCGTTTGATGTTTGCTCGTGGAGTTTCAGGGTTTTACAGAAGGATAAACTGTTAATGAAAAAGCTTGTCTGAGTTATTCGCACATTTCCACATGGAGAGTATTACTGCCGGACCACAGGGACGGTTGGGGTCATAAGAGGTGCAGAGTAACGACAGGTTCTCACCTTGTAGCCCATCTCCCGCGTCTTCTCCGAGAGCGTGTTGTACTTCTCCTGGGTCCTCCTGAGGTGGTCTTTGTCCCCCAAGTTCTCCACGTGCTGCAGCTTCTGGTGGGACAGCTCCAGCTGCTCCTTGTAGTGGCTGTGCTTCTCCACCTTCGTCTCAAAGTGATGCAGCTCCTCCTGAAAGCAAACACAGACTGCTTTATCTTCCAGCGCGAGCTTATCTGCAGAGCGGAGAGGAAATGTCAGAATTCTAGTTTCAGGTTTCCCTGTGATCCTGAAGTGCGATACATAAGGACGTGCACGTGGAGGAGAGGATGAGAATGATCTGGGACGAAGATGCATTGAATGTTCAATGGGCCACTGACTCACTTTTGTTTAGCATGTTCAGTTATACTGAACTGATAATGCAGACTGAGAAAAAGACAAAACAGAACAGAGCTCGTGTGGATGAAGAAAGAAATGAACTTTAACCTCTGACATGATGCTATGGATAACAACTTAACACGATGTTTAACGTTAACACGATGTTTAATGTTAACACGATGTTTAACGTTAACACGACGTTTAACGTAACATGTTTAATGCTAACACAAAATTTAATGTTAACACGATGTTTAACGTAAACGCGACGTTTAATGTTAACACGACGTTTAACGTTAACACGATGATTAACGTTAAAATGATGTTTAACGTTAAAACAACGTTTAACGTAACATGTTTAATGTTAACACGATGTTTAATGTTAACATGATGTTTAACGTAAAAATGATCTTTAATGTTAACATGATGATTAACGTTAAAATGACGTTTAACGTTAACACAACGTTTAACGTAACATGTTTAATGTTAACACAATGTTTAATGTTAACACGACGTTTAATGTTAACACGATGTTTAACGTAAAAATGATCTTTAATGTTAACGCGATGTTTAATGTTAACACAACGTTTAACGTAACATGTTTAACATAAACGTGATGTTTAATGTTAACACGATGTTTAACGTAAACACGATGTTTAATGTTAACTTGATGTTTAACGTTAACTCGATGTTTAACGTTAACACGATGTTTAATGTTAACACGATGTTTAACGTAAACACGATGTTTAATGTTAACACGATGTTTAACGTAAACACGATGTTTAATGTTAACTCGATGTTTAACGTAAACACGACGTTTAACGTTTAAACGACGTTTAAAGTAACATGATGTTTAATGTTAACATGATGTTTAATTTTAACACGATGTTTAACGTTAACACGATGTTTAATGTTAACTCAATGTTTAACGTAAACACGATGTTTAATGTTAACACGATGTTTAATGTTAACACGATGTTAAATGTTAACACGACGTTTCATTTATCAGCTGATGCAGAGCAGGGTCAGTAACAATGTATGAAATAGTTCACTTGTGAAAAATTGAAGCTCACCATGCGACGCCGAGCACGGTGGAGCGTGCTTGCTAAAGCGATCCTTGAGAAGCTGGCTGGCCGGCAGACAGGACTGGAGGGGGTAAGGGTAGCCTGTGTGGGACTACTGTACTTGTGTTTTTTTAATTATTATTATTTTCATCAAGACAATAATAAGAGATCTTTTAGTTACCTCAAGCTACCAGATTCAGACCACACCTCCCCCACTCAGCCTGCCACCCCAGCTCTGCCCCTTTTTTTGCATTTTTCAAATCTGGGCTAAAAGTCGAGTCAGCCTCCAACTGTACTGTTTGGTGCCCTTTAAAGTACTAATAATTGATGTACTGTAAGATTTCTTCTGTAAGTGAGCATAATGAGCGGGATGATGCCCTTTTGGGGGTCCATTATCGGAAAATAATGACGCCCCATCTACGTCGTCCATTCATGTCTGATAATCGACGCCTCGTCTGACAATATCTGTACTGAACCCATGTTCCAAGTTGCTGTTCCAGCTACTAACTGACGATTAGGCCAGAGCATTAATATAGATCAATCAGGCTATGTGATCAGAACAACTTTTTTATGTGTCCATTATCTCTTTTTAATGGACACCCTCCAGCCAACCAGAATGGAGGATCCACCCGACCGTGGTCTGTGAGCCGCACCTTCAGAGAGTCCAGTTCGTCTCCGCTGAGGTTGGCTCTCTTGGCCGCCTCCCACAGCTCGATCACACGAGGCTCCCGGAACTCTACAGGACAAAGACGGAGGAGGTGAAGAGAGGATCCAGACAAACATCCACAGACACACCCATGACCCGGCTCCTCTCACTCCGTCCACAACATTCAGCTCATTCAGACCAAAAGATCAATGAGGACTGAAGGGAGGTAAACCAGCATCTCTGAAGCTTCAGAGCTGCAGTGTGTGAGGAGAGAAAGGGTTGGAGCAAACGCAGCTCACAGAGAGGACACCACGGCGCAGCGGGCTGAGTGTTGCTACGGTTACACGGAGGAAGCTGCTGAGATAAAGAAGCGGCGCCCCATACGGCTCTCACCGCTGTCTTCACTGAAGCCCTTGTGGCTGATCTTGCGGAGGCGCTCGAAGCCGTGGTTCAGGTCCCTCATCTTCTGCTTCAGCTCCGTGTGCTTCTGCTGCAACACCGGCTCCGTGGCGTCCCCCTCCAGGGGGGAGATCACGTTCTTGTGTGTTTCTGCGGGGACGAAGAACCAAACTAAACGTCCTAAACGTGCAGAGAAAAACCCAAACAAAGGCCAGCCAGGACACTGTCGGCAATTTACATTTGGAACGAGAGAACGGTGGGGCTGGGGGGAGGTTCAAAAAGCATCAGACGGGCAGACAAATGCCCCTGAATCGCTGGCACCAGCCCCCCTACTCCACCCTGAGGGAGCCGTCAGCTCCGCTCACAGATCAATGTGATGAGCATTGAGCTTGACGGGGGGCGGGGGGTGCTGTTACCACCAACACGGAGAGCATTGATGCTGTTGTTGGCTGATATTCACACACTCACTTCTCCACCCAGCAAACTTTAGCATCTGGAAATCAAAGTTGCTCTCAAAGCGATGGTCTTTGAGTCGGTTCTGAATGTTAGAGATGCTTCCTCCTTAACAACAAACATGTGGAAACCAACAGAACCCAGAACCTCTAACCAGTGCCGGGTGATATGATGATATATATAGTGCGGGTGATAGAAAAGTGTCCATCGTCCCATTTCTCCTCTATCGTTGATATCGTTGCTAAGCTAATTTGATCAATTATTACACCAAATATGTCATTATCAGACCCTCCAGGACTTCGCACAATTTGTTGTGCACCCTGCAACTTTTTATTTTTACCGCAACTTTACCAATCTACCGTGACAACAGCCATGGATGACGACGCAGCTTCATGACCGTTTCTCTTCTGACTCCTCAGCGCCTGAGAGAACCTTCTCTAAAACAGAGCAGATCATTGCTGAGTAGAAACCAGATCAGCTCCTGTGAGACTTGGTCTTCCTCGATCAGCAACTCACCAGTGATGCTTTTAAAATAATGAAGAAGATTCTGTGGAGAATATGGAGATCTGAGGATTAATCTGCTTAAGATTTTTTTCTGAAAAATAATTTTATCCTAAGTATGTTTAAATCAACACACAAATATTTGGGTTATTGTAAGCAGAGAGGATCAAAAGTTCATTTTGTGTTTCACGTTTCTATTCATGTTAAATGACAGCACAACAATGTTATATATGGTGATGATGAAGTATTTTCCTAGTGCAGGGGTCAGCAACCGTTAACAGTAAAAGACACATTTGGGCTCGTTTTCTACTGATCAAAACCTAGAAGGAGCCGCAAAGATTTACTTTAGCCTTTAAGAAATTTGGATTTGCATTCATTAACTTCTTTTTTTTTTTTTTTGATAAATATGAATTATGTCTATTTTTTTGCACGAACAAAAGCAAAAATATATAAAAAAAACTAGCATCTCTCAAAATTGTTTTTTTTTTTAAATATTTTTACATTTTACCTTAGTAGATGCCAAATTAACCAAAAGCTAGCTTGATTCTTAATTACTAGCTGATCTGGAAAATAACCTAAAATTCCTCAGTAAACTAAATTTGTCAAAAACGTTAGCCTGTTGCTAAAATAGAATCTAAACTCTACATTAACCTTAAAAGCCCCAATAAATAATAAATTAGCCAAAAACATTAACCTGTTGCTAAATTAGCCTAAAACCCAGTAGATAACAAATTAGACAAAAATGTGAGAATATTGCTAAAATATTAACTAAACACAAAATTAGCATAAAAAAACTCAGTAGAAGCCAAATTAGCTTAAAAAAAGATAGCCTGTTGCTTAATTACTAGCTGAACTCAAAAATAGCCTAAAATTCTTCTGTAAACTAAATACCGGTAAGTCAAAAGTCTGTTGCTAAAATAGAAGCTAAACTCTAAATCATCCTTAAAATCCCCAGTAAATAATAAATTAGCTGAAAAAATTCACACAATAAAGAGAAACATGATTACAATTGCGGGAATGCTTTAAAACATTCACTCAATAAATGCTAATAAGGAAATTCTTACTTTAAAAAAAATGCTATTATTTTATTTATCTTCAGTCAGAGAGCCTCCGTGGAGACGTAAAAGAACCACACGGGGCTCTGGAGTCGCAGGTTGCAGACCCCTATCCTAGTGCATGTGTCACAATAAAAAGAGTTGGAATATGAGAATGTGAAGTTTATTTCATAGTTAACATTTTTTAGGCGCATTTCAAAACAATTATAAATTAAAAACATCACAACTTTTCCCAAAAGCTGCCAGAACATCAGGCATTTTATTCAGAGAATAGCTGAAAATATCCTATATATATATATATATATATATATATATATATATATATATTGTGACATATATCGTTATTGCGATATAAAATATTTTATATCGTGATATACATTTATTTTTCCCAATTGCTCAGCACTGCCTCTTAAGCTACAAAAATGTAAGAAAGCACATTCCTAAACAGACGTTTAGCCCATGGTGTTCACACTGGACAAGCAGGGAGGGGCTTCTTCTTCATTTACTGTTTACTGGCGCATGTTCACCACGTACAGAAGGAAGAGGTTTAGTGCAAAGCATTAAACCAGTGTAAATCTTGCTCCAGGTTTAATAAGGGTTCCTACATGTTTCTTCAGGTAAAATTTTTCTTTTTAAGACCTTAAAGAGACTATAAACATGGACAAATTTGTAGGGGTATTCTGGAACTGGAGATATTCGAATATTACAATTAGTTGAAAACAATTAATTGAAAAACAATCGATTTAATCAATTGTACTAAAGAACTTGATAAATGCAGGAATGAACCTCCTTTGCTCGTTTTATTCTCCTCTAACTTTACCTTGTACATCTTCATCGTCACTCTGAATCTTCCTCTTCAACAATCTTCCTGCATTGATCATTTTTCAAGGACTTTTACTGATAAAAATGAATTTATTTGCTACAAGTTTCACTTCTGTCATTACATTATTGTTTTATCTTGAACTTCAAATCACAATTGTGTTCAGAAACTGCATAAATCATTTATTGTTTGTTTTTTTGTCCCATTGCAAACTAGCCAACAAACACAAACGATCCAACCTCCAATTTTCATAGAAAAATGCCTGTGAATGAATTAAGCGTCCCTGGGCAACAAATCAAACGTACCCCATGCGACACACATGTGTGATGTGTTTATGTAATAAACACAATTAATGGTTAACATTAGAGGAGAGAGGGATATAAATCCCATTTCGTAGCGATGATGAAAAATTTTATATATTACTTTTTATGGAAATGTATTAATTAAAAAAGTATATCCTTTTTCCTGATGGCCCAGTCACAAATCAGTTGCGATGCGTCGGCGATGGGTAAAAACCGAGATATTTGAACAAAATCTTGAGACAGATCTCATGAATTTGCACCCGTCGGAGGCGCTTTCCAGACGCCTGCGGCTTGTCACACCCGTCACTGTCCCCAACTTTGAACTTAAAATTTTAACATTGCTTGCAAGATTTTTAACCCATTTTGGGCATCCCAGACACAATCTCCGATGACCTACAATACCCTCCGATTAATCGGAGGCATCCTCCAAATAATCTGAGACTCGTCGCAAGATTCGTACTGGCCGGACAGTGGCCTTCTCAGCAGCCAGGGCCGCACCCACATCTGTCTTGGTCTCCTGCGCCTTCTCTCAGCACGGATCCTCTCCTCCTCAGCCAGAAGGGCCAGCATCATGCCTCCTCCCTTCTCCTCAGACCCATCAGCCTGGCCCTCAACTCTGCAACACGGCCCACACGGAGCCTCTGGGGCGGAATCAGCGCCAGCTTCTCTGCAGTTGAAGCAACTGTTCTATGTACAACCTGATGAGGGATACCACGCTACAGTGTACAGGGAGAAATACAGATGACTGAGGTCAGAAAACCCTCGAAAAAATTTAAAGAAAAGACGCTCGCAGATATCGGCTTATACCACGATTTTTCAACAAAACCGGGTCAAAATCCTTGAAAAAATCTCAGACAATGTGACTGCTCCACTTTTATTAGGATTATTGTTAGGATTGTTCAAGGATTCTTTATTTTCTACGACGACCCCCGGCCAAAACTAATCGCCGACATTGTGACTGGGCCATAATGCAATACGTTTCTATGAAGATAAAAACTGGCAGTAATCAATAAATTAATTATTTTTTAAGTTGTTTTTTTTCCTCAAGAATATCATGCATAGAATAAACATGTATATTGAAACATGTGCAACGTTTTGCCTTATTGTGAGTTCTTACAGATCAGTGAGTTGTTGTTCTGTCATTTTAAAGAGTAACAATGACATGAAGATTAAAGTGAGTGTGTTTGTGTTGACTGAGATCAGTGTGAGCAAAAGCTAGAAATGACCAGTGTACCTGAATGCAGCAATAGAGCTCTTCATAAACTCACAAAAGTGCAGAAATTCCATGCAGTCCCTGAATGCACCAGCTGATGTGGAGATTGTGAGGATTAAATCAGCGCAATAAAGTCAGAATGAAATAGGGCTGTGGATCATTGCTTAGGTGGCGATCCGATTCATGAATCAAGCTCAACGATTCACGAATCGAATCACCATTCTTACTTTTTAATATGTTTATTGCCATGTGTATGTCTATTTACTGGATGGATGAAAATTAAAATTATTTGTATTTAATCATCATTTATACATTTATTTAGAACAGGAGATCAGAATCAACAAAACTGATTAAAAAACACAAAGATTTAGATAAAAAGAAACTTTGTTTGTCCTTTTAAACTTTTGTTTTTATTAGAGCTGTCAGGCGATTAAAATTTTTTAATCGCGATTAATCGCATTGTCCAGAGTTAACTCGCGATAAATCGCAAATTTACATGTGGCCTTTTATTAAGGAAAAAAAATGTGTGCTTCGTGGAATTTTGTAGTTCTGCATTAATTATGAAAACAAGAATGGCAAAATTAATAGTTTTTATCAGAAATACTTTATTTTGTAACATTGTATTGAGATAAACTTTCTTAACAATAAAAGGCTGTAACATAAAATGCCTAACAAAAGCCCAAGTGCAAGTGAAGGGCATTTTAAATTCAAAACTTCAATCAACGTTCAGTAAAATAAAATAAAAAACATCAAAAATAACATTTCCATAACACTTTCATGTTCATTTTTTGTCAGGACCAAATCTTTTCCTCCTCTGCTGAACTACAGTAATAAATGAAATAGAGATTTATCATTTCCAATTAACTTTTGTTTTTTAAAACATTAAAGACTGAGAAAAGCGGGATACACTGTGGATAGTTTGACAGTCTGTTACTGCCGCCGCGTTCTCTGGCTGCAGCTCGATGCAGCGACGTGTCCAGCGGAGCTCACGCCATGAATATGCCGGCAGACAGACCGCTATGCTGGGGTTGGATCACGCTTAAACCTCCAGAACATTTAAAACGTCCCCCGGTGCGCTTGCTGTTCGGAACGTCGGGGGTCTGCAGCTCTCGGGACGCGGCGCCGGACGCGGGCCGGTACCACCAGACGTGGTACTGGACGCGAACTGGAGCCGGGTTAGGGTGCAGGAGCTCTCCAGGTCCTAGCGCCGGCCGGTTTTAGCTCGCAGCTCGGATGTTGGAGACCCGCTGGTGATCTAGTGAGAGCAGCCGGTGAGTTGGAGGGCGGGACGCCCGAGCGCGGTGTGGAAAGGCACGTATGAGAAAGTCCGCGATTAATGCGTCAAAAAAATTGTCAGCGTCAAGCACACGTCAGATTAATGCGTTTTTAACGCGACAAATCTGACAGCCCTAGTTTTTCAGCAGTAAAACATAAAAAGGATAAAATCACTGCTGTTTTGGATCATTTAACAACAGAATCTGAAAATGTTCTCCACAGTTTTCTATCCTCAAAGTTCTTCAGTATTCTACGTTCTAAGCATTACATATTGGTGCAGAGCTCGTATGAAAAAAGTTCTCTTTTTCTCAGCAGAATCAGCTGATTCACGTTGATTACATCCGCCTTTCAGCAGCGTGAGGCTGTTTCTTCAGAATAATCTGGAGTTTCGTTAATTACGTCAAATGTTGAAGAGTTACCATAACCAAAAGAATGTAAACACTGAACCTAAAGCTCCGATGTTAAAGCTAATTCATTTTTTCAGAAGTTATGTCTGTAAGCAGAACTTCAGTCTCAGTTTCTGAACAGAGAAAAGCTCTCACTAGTTTTACTTTGAAAACCGGAAGCTTCACCGTCACGAAGATGTGTTTACTTCCGGTGGCAGTACTGCGGCTCTTTCGGCTTTGTTTTAGTTCGTAAACTTAAAATCCTACATTCATCTGCATTTCAGAGCAAAAATACATTGTCGCCTATTGATATTTTGATCATCTTTTGCTACAATTAACTACATTTATAAAGATCGCGAATCAACAATCGTGGACGTCGCAAATATTCATACTCGAGTTTTCGGGAGCAGATTGCGAGTACCCGAGCACCTGGATACTCATCACAGCCGTAGAATGAAAATTGTGAACTATTTCTGGGATGGATGTTGGTGGTTGCCAAATGGGGAGAGATGGTAGACACTTAAAAGTCATGGTTGTGAGTTGAAGTTCCCTGTAAACGAGGATGAACGATGCTTCACCTGTCAAAGTGGCTTTTTCTCTACCCGCCAAATTAAAGTTCTACCCGCATTTGGGGGGTGTTAATTTAGAGCCCTGCTGGACCATACCAGCTGGATCCACCTGGAATCTGGAGAGCGGGAGAGAGTCTTTATGTTTCTGTGAAGCTTTTTCTACTTTTTCCTCTTCTTATTTTACACCAATATTTAACCTGACCATTCTCTTCAAGTTTATCTGTTTGTCTCTTTTAACCTGATAAACAACAACATCTAGAAGACTGAAGCCAGAAATGACACAAGCAATTGGTCAAAACAAAACGTTGAAAACGTATCAAATGTAATGTTCAGGAGTTGATCTAAGAACATGGTTAAAAAGAGACAAAAATCCAGAGAAAAGGACACTTTTAGGTCTAAGCTTGGCTCATAAAAATGTGGAGCTAAAGCTGTCCTTCAGGAAGCCTGGAGACTAATTGCTGAGAATCATTCTGTATGAAAGTTTAGAAATAAAAACAGAACAATTTGTTCTTTTGTTTGTATTTCCAAACAACTGATCTGTTTCCAGGAAAAGGCTCAAGGTTTTTTTTTCATAACAAAACCCCCTCAGATGATGAAGTCTGCAGCAGGAACTGATGTGACTCACGAAGGCATTTAACAAGCATTCACACTCTTTTAGGAGCAGCTTCTGTTCTGTCCAATCACAGCCTGAGCTTTGCCGTTAGCATGAAGGGAAACCATGGGGATAGGTAGCCGGCACTGAGGCGCATGAACCTGCGGGCTCGCCGTAGCGACTCACCCTCAGTCCTGCTGACCGTATCCATCAGGATGTTGTACTCGTGGATCTTCTCCTTGTGGTGCTGGAACTCTTTCTTCAGGTTCTCCAGCTCCTTCTCAGAGAATTTAGCAGAGTTCCTGGCCTGTTGGAGATGCAAACAAAAAGGAAGTTGAGATGTCTGAGAAGTTTTAGACCGTATTGGAAAAGAATCATCCAGAAGAAACAGATCTTTGGACCCCTCTGAGAGTCTGTCTCGAGGCTAGAAGCTCAAGAATGGATGAACAGACCGCCTTACTGGACAGAGTGAAATCTGTGGGTGGAGATGTTTTTCTGTTCTGATCTGCATGCAGGTGCAACTCCGGATTTACACTGATCGTAAATGTCTCCCCTCCCCCTGGAGGAGTGGTTTGTCCTCCCGCCCCCGTGTTGAGTAGTTCAACCAAAAATTTAGCAATCAGGCCCTATGGTCCCTCCTTGTAAAATGCATGTTTCATGTCATAACAGACGTTTTCTTTTAGTACTTTCAAAATTACATTTTTGTCATCTGATGAAAATGAACGCTGGCATTATCTGCCACGTCCGCATGCATTAACGGGCAGGTCACATTAAATATAACTGGATGAATTTTATTCTGAAAGTACAACAGAGGCCTTTGTTTTGAAATCTGGACCCAGATTAGAAGAAATCATTACACCTGCTCTACAAAACTAAATAATTAGCAAGAAAGTCAAAAAGTACCTCAAGGATGTTGAAGTCTCTCATGAAAACTAAACTCATTTTGTAAGAATGAGATCTCAGAAGCTTTTTTTCTTTTTTTAAATTTTAGCTAGCACCAGCTAACCGGCACCAGCTAGCCAGCACTAGCTACATTAAGATTCTTTAACCATGACATTATAAACATTTTTAAAAAAGCAAAAATATTATGTCTTAAAACTTGCTAAAAAAGACATTTAAACCTTTTTTATTTTAATTTTTGGTAGCTTGTGTCATTTCTCTTAAAAGGTCTCTGTGTTTGACTGAGCAGCTTAGCTCAGAGTTTTCCCTCCTTTTTTCCCCACATCCAGCCTTACTCCAGCTACCCTTACGGTGGGATATGGGCTGTCTGTGGGGAAAACATGAAAAGCATTTAACTCAGCACTTTCACATGGTCCCTTTCCTTTTTATTTGCTATCAATATCTGCATTAAGACTTGAACTTACATCTGGTAGACATAATATTTATAACAGTGTTCTACAATAATGACAAACTACTACATTTTTGTACTATATAAAAATTTATAAAAATGTACAGTTTGATAAAGCTTCAATTTGTGACAGCAAGTGAAATGAGTGGAAGCAAAATCTCCCTGCTCTGCTCCATTCTGATACATGCACTTACAGACAAATAGATTTATGAACCTGTTTGTTTTCCTGGTCTGTGCTGGAATCTGGATCAGAACTGTATGGCTGAATATAAAACCATATTACTCACAATCTTTATTCCACTGCAATGTTAGCTTGGGAGTGTGAGGGGCTGTAAGTCAACGGGAGAGCGGGTAAACACAGATTTAATGAGATTTCAGGGTGAGGGTTACTTCACACGAACGGTTCCGTCCACAACTCAGAGGAGAATTTCTCATGAATTCTTGCTGCCCTGCAGAAACTATGTCCTTTTAGATCTTGGCTAAAAACAGCAGAATTATAATGAAAAGAGCAAACTAAAATACTTTGAAAACAGATCAAATATAGTTGGAGTACAATATTAAAAAATGCTTCACAGAGCTGAAAATCTAAAAAAAAAAAAAGAAAAACTTTTAAAGGTTTTGTGATCAGTAGAGCCATTCATTTTAATTTTTTGAATTTACTTTTGTTTTTTGAAACATTTCCCTTTTCGTTTTTTAGAATCTTTGGTTTGTGGGATTTTGTTTGGATTTCTAAAACTTGATGTTGTTTTTACTTATGTGATTTTTGTTTTTAATTGTCATTGAGATCTTAATGTTTTGCCTCGATTAATTTGTTTATGTGATTTAACCTTCAGAGCCACCATAACTAACCCTAAAACACCTAATAATGCCACAATGACACCTGAAAATCTGTTTTTGTAGCTTGCCATACATCTTCCATCATTCACACGATCACCGTAAATCGGCTGATTCTGACGCGGGAAAAAAAAACGGCTCGAAAATATTACTAACGTAGAGCGCTCATAATGAGCGCGCTGTGCCATGAAGCTGCTTTTCTCTTAAGATGCGGCCACTCCTCTCTTTGGTCAGTCAACCAAAAACCTGAACTACCCATACATGTCAAACCCTGTATGGATGCATGGGACTAGAAGTTTGCAGTTTGAGCTTCTTCTCATCATTTGTTTATGTGTAGAAGTTCTTGGACCTTAAACAGTAAAAGTTTCTGCAGCATGAATTTAGCTGCAGAAACTCTTCCGGGATTGAAATGATCCATTTTAAATACTAAACAACTCTCAGGACTTCTTTTGGGACACGGTCTGCTTTACAGCACAAAGCCCTTCTTCATATTTTTACATGCTGTGCAGCTGCAGGCAGATAAAAAGTCAATTGTGCATTAAGTGTTCGCTTATTTTCTTCCTGCAAACAGCAGAAAAAGGAAACTGTGACCCTCAACTGCGTACAGTGGATCTGCTTTAACCTGAACCAGTTTCTTCCTCTGTAAGTGAATTAAAGCATTACCCAAACTCCAACTTCTGCCCTTTTGCTACACACAAACCTTGTTCCAGAGTTTGTCCAGGCGCGGGTCCTCAAAACTGTCTCCCCCGTTGGGCTCATGGTCCTTCAGGGAATTGCTCTCAAGCGGCCGCGTGTCCCTCTTCCCATCCATCCCATACTTGGCGAGGATCACTGCACGACACCGGAGTGACACTTTAGATAAACGCTGCCGTGAAGAACGAGGCTCTCAGCTGTGACGCCACAACTCCTGACCGGAAATAATCAAGAGACACAGAAAACAACAAGCAAATTCTTCACTTAAACGAGACAACGAGGAGAAGCTCATTAATTCCACTGAAAGCTACAGCGCTGGAAAGAGAATGGCGGCGAGCGGCATCGTTAATGAAGGCTCAAAGACTGATTCAGGAAATGAGAGGTACCGCTTGTTATATTCAACCTGACCATCGCAGACTCGTCTGCTCTCCAGACAGCTTTAATACATAATAAACAGGATATTTTCTGTAGAAACCAAACCGCAGCTGACTCAGCACTGTGTCAGCACCATCATGACCCGACAGTCCCACTCGACCCCTTTAGGCTGCACCAGAGTCCACATGCAGGAAGGGTCCAGTCTGCAGAGAGGAGGGAGGCCTGCTCTCCTAAAACTCATTTCCACAGGAAAACTTGCTGAGAGGAGCGAAAATTAAAGATGGAACTGAAAGGGTCAAACTCCCATCAACCCTTGTGCTATCCTAAGCATGTTAACATTAAGCGTGGGGTCATCTGGACCCCACAAGACAGCACAATTAACTTTTTTTTCTAGGACTTTTTTCTCTTCACTGGTGTGTGTGGGGGACATAAAATCCTGTCCACCTCTGTCATGGGAGGATCACACATGTAAGGGTGGGGTCATCTGGACCCATAAGAGAGCAAGAGGGTTAAAGAAGCAGCGAGTTTGATGAAGGTCGCGTCTTCCACAGTGGAATGTGTCAAAGTCAAATCCGTCAGACGCACACAGTTATGTTGGTACTCTGATCTGATGCTCTGAATGAATGATGCTTTCTCCACTCTTACAGCATTAACCACCGGATCAGATTCATTTAATCCTCAGTGAAGAGTTTTCTTCTGGAATGTCACCTTACAGCTCTTCATGGTGGCTGTGAAACCCTGAAGAAAACTGGAGTGGACTTTACAACGGTGAAGATGCATGTGGGAGCAGGAAAACAGCAGATGTGACGGAAAAGAAGATTTTACAAGAGTCTGCTGGCGTGTTCAGGTCCAAAGTTTGCCTTCTTTGCTTTGAGGGCACTTCGTAAACGACTGCAAAGCTGCTGCTGATGTTCTTCATGTCAGTGAGATCTTCCGATTCTGATGGTGGTTTAAACAAACGGTCTACTGTGACGGCCTTCAGACAGGCTGACGGAGATGCACGCCTCTCAGTTTTACACTGCACTGCTGAAGGTAAATGTAGCATCTGCAAACTGGATTTATGTAGGATAATCACAGAATTGACTGACAGTCTTTAGTTTGTTTACAGATTCTTTTTTTTTATATCTGTGAAGTCTTTAAAGTCCTAATCATTTTCAAGGACATAATTTCTGCAGCACAGCAGGAGTTTCTTAGAAATTCACCTCTGTTGTTGGTGGAATCCTTGAGGTAAGCTTCTACTGATATATCCCATGATCCCTTTGTCAACATGCTCTCCCTCTAGCTTACAGCCCCTCACAACCTACCATAGTTGGTGCAACAAAAACGGTGGTGATGTGCGATATTGACTTTTTCAACCGACATCTGATATTTTCCTCTTGCAGCCGATACTGATAATCAACCAATATTTTTTTAAATACTTGAGAAAAAAATATTTGCTTGTGCAAAGTAAGAGAGTGTGGCTCTTATGTATTCCAAAAATATTGCAGAACTTTTACCTGCAAATAAATTGAACAGCAGGTAGTGCAAACACTATTAGCTTTTTCAGACTGCTACACATCTGTAAATAGAGAAAGCGCATTTCAATGGTCAGAATTAATGTTCAGACTTTAACTTAAAAGTGGAACAAGGATATGTTTTAAATACAAATAATGTCCAATATGATAACATGAAAAAAAGGCTTTCATTTAAAAGAGCAGAACTTACTGCTTTGTTTTAAACGGATGTGCAAAATAAATGTTTGCTTGTAGAAATGAACTTTTCATAAACATAGACAGTGGCTTGGATTCTAACAGATTAGAATCGAGCGCACCTCTCTGCTAGAAAGTTGTATTTTAGCGCGGTGTTTGGACAGGTTACTCCTGTTATATTGGTGTTTTGTCCAAACGCCAATATTTTTTTAAAAAAGTTTTATTTGGGTTTCAAATATTTATAGCCCAAAAATAGCTCCATATTCCTGCCCTTACAAGAAATATTTTTGTTACATCTGAGACAAAACGCGCCGTCTGCTTCTACTTTGGATAAATACAGACACACTTTGGACTTTTGTGCTAGCGCCAGCACTGCCATGCACACGCGTTTGTAGTCGTGCTGTAGTCGTGCGTCAGCGCAGGAATGTGTGTGTGTGTCGAGGTGTGTGTGAGCGCACTGTGACAACAGCCTACTCTCTTGTAAAGTGCAGCTCATAAAGCAGTGAGGGAGAGATGGAGAAATGCTCCTTCGTTGTGGTGCACACTGTGTCTGAACTGTGGTTGGAACGCTAAGCTAGCACCGTTTTGGGGGAGCAGACAAGTTGCAATACAAGCAAAAACTGAGTGGTAAGTGAGGAACCGTCAGCAGTTTAAGCGTTTCATTATCGGTCCATTTTATCTGCAAATGTTTTTCCCATCGAATTATCAGCGTGACGTCGTAATGTCTAATATCAGTAACCAACAGAGGTGGGACCATGTCATTGTTTTGCAAGTCCGAGTCAAGTCTCAAGTCTTTGTCCTCAAGTCTGAGTCAAATCCCAAGTCAAAAGCACTCAAGTCCCAAGTCAAGACCAACAAGTCTCAAGTCGAGTCACAAGCCCTACTATCAATGTTTCAAGTCATTTCAAGTCATTTAAAAAAACAATGTAATATTAATTACACAGATCATGTGTGCTTTTATGAACTGTATTTTACAAGCATTTTAGCTAAATTCCCACTGAGTTGATGCATCCCCACCTCAAAAATCCAAAATAATTTATCTATAACCAAAACGCAGTTTACCACATTTGAAATGTGGTAAGATGGAGACAGCAGGGAACCAGGGTAGTCTGAATATTTAAGGGGTCATACCATGATTCTTAAGCCTTTCAGAGTGAACTATAT
>NC_050512.1:4877733-4879670 GCF_002922805.2 Oryzias melastigma | reverse complement strand
AAACGCAGTTAACCACATTTGAAATGTGGTAAGATGGAGACAGCAGGGAACCAGGGTAGTCTGGATATTTAAGGGGTCATACCATGATCCTTACGCCTTTCAGATTGAACTATATCCATATATGTGATCATAGATCACCTTTGGAACACTAAAAAACACATTTATGAAATACTACCAGTTATTTTCTCTAGTGTTTGTCCTACCCGGAAGTAAAACAACTCGATTCCTGAGGCTCCGCCTGCTGCTGTGAATGGCTTCCGCCCATTTGATTTCATTCTAGAGCCAGCAGTGTGTATTCGTTTTTTCCTTCAAAAATAAATTTTTTTTTTTTTTTCAAAGATGGATGCACATACCATATATCTGCCCTTAGTAGGCCCGGCCATTTCTTCACAACAAAAATACACTCAAGACTGTGCCCAATGGGGGGGGGTCTTAAAGGAGTCCCGCATCTAAAGTAACAAACTGTTTGAGCTGGAACTTATTGAAGACAGAACACAACTGGAAGATATACGATATTCTGCATCTAAAATGAAAGTGTTTTTTGCCGATCATCATTAGCTCAGAGGAGAAATTGGGTGTTGGTGTTAGACTGGGGGCGGAGCTATCAGAGCAGACTCTTCCTGAAAGGGGCGGTCTCACTCTGTGACATCAGATCATGAGGACCCGCTCGTTTTCGTGGGTATGGGAGGGGCTGCTGCTAACAGCGCAGTTTGTAGAGGATTTATGGTAATCAGAAATGCATGAATGAATCAAAATACCACTTTGGAGTTCTTTATGTGAGGAATGAACATTAAAATACACATAAAAGCTCAAAAAGTTGGTTTTTCATGGTATGGTCCCTTTAAATCCCCTCACTACAGACCAGTGATGTGCACTTAAGCTTGTGGGTGATGAGGGTCTGACTCGAGTCCAAGTCATGTGACTCGAGTCCCCACCTCTGGTAACCAATATTATTCTGCAGCCCTAAAAAAACATGAACAATATCAGAGCTATTCTATCCATACAGTTTTGATCCAGATTTCAGATCAGATGAGGAAAACAAAGACGTTCATGGCTTTATTTGTCTGCAATTGCATAAATCAGAATGGAGCAGAGCAGGAAGCTTGTGGCTCCGCCCATTATACTTGCTGTGTCACAAATGACAGCTTTTTCGAACTGGATTTTTTATCTGTTCTTATTGATGCCAATTTAAATAAATAACTCTTCAGCAGTGCAGTTTTAATCTTAAATTCTTTTATACGTGTCTTCTACCGTGAAGGAAATGCAACATGAACATGTAAAGACACTGTTTTCATTGGAGGGAAAGTAATAGCCGCACACGACACATTTATAATCTTAGGCTTTATCAAAGCTGTAAACACGTCTGGACCTGCATCCTGCACAACATTTGAGCAGACTGTTAATAACAGGAGAATATCTCAACTAGGAGAGGGCAAACTTTTTGATCCGTGGGCCACAAAGGTTCTAAAACATGGCTGATGGGCCAGACCAGCATCAGATGCTTGTCGTGTTCTGTTTACCTCATTCAAAAAAGAAACGACATAGAATCTGGAAAAAACATGCTTCTTTTAAATTTAAACGGGAGTTTTTGATCCTATTTTAGTGCCATTTGCACCAATTGGTTGATGTCCCACACTCAGAAAAACGCTGTTTGTTGTGTTGGAATGATCAAAAAGACACATGAACGAGAGGAAACAACAAATCTACCAACACAACATGAATGCAATGCAACTTTCTGCACATAAACACTTTAGTTGTGGTGCACTATCTAGACGGGGCACATGTGTCAAAGTCAAGGCCCGGGGGCCAGATCTGGCCCTCCAGGTAAAGTTACCCGGATGATGTTTGAAGATGATATTGTGATCTGTAGTGAGAGCAGGGAACAGGTGGAGGTGGAGTTAGAGAGGTGGAGGTTTGCCCTGGAAAGGAGAGGAATG
>NC_050512.1:4870841-4876180 GCF_002922805.2 Oryzias melastigma | reverse complement strand
CCCTGTGTCAGTGAGGGATGTCAAAATAAAAGCTCATATGTTCATTATGAGGCTATTCGGCTTTTGTTAGCTAGTTTGCTGCTGCAATTCCTCTCTAACTTGTCATGAAACCAAAATTGAGGTTTACATGACGCGAGGACACGCAGCAGGAGAAAAAATCGTTTAATCACGGACGTGACTAATGGACACATTCTCCGTGTATTGCCTTCATTGTAAGACTTATATAAGGGATTTAAATTCATGCGGCTCCAGACATATTTGTTTTTTATTGTATTGGTCCAAAGTGGCTCTTTCAACATTTTGGGTTGCCGACCCCTGGTTTAAGGCAATGGTCCCACACTGGCGTTCCGGGTCCGGACCCCAAGACCCTTTTATGTGGACCACCAGCATTTTAATAAAAAGTATATTACATTCATCTTTACCCACAGTGATTTTTGAATAGCAACACAGCTACATGTGAACCGGGGTCCTTCACCCAACAGTGTGCTAATGTTTACTTAGTTGGGACGTAAAGTTATCAAGTGAGTGAACAGTGAGAAAAGTGGACTCTGAAAATCGTGTCTTCAGAGATGAGTGGACCGAAGCTTTCGCTTTCATTTTACCAGGCTGTTGCTTTTCTAAAAGAACCGATATCAAGCAGTACTACAGACAAAACACAAAACTATTAACATAAATTACACACCAGGATGAGCGACACGGGCACAGAAACTGAAAGGACAATACAAGCGACGCCAACAGCACAACAACGGGCTCACAAGTGCTCGCAACGAGTGGAATGGATTTTGCATAAGCACCAAAAATGACTGAAATGATCAAAGAGCCTATGGAGGCTATGGTGCCAAGGTACATCCCCCCTGCCAGAATGACTATCCCTGCTCTCAGCCATCACCGATTTGTTTGTAACATTCATATTTTTTTCTTATCCCAATCAGCATAAAAAGAGGAAGACTCGCTTTGATGGCTTTACTTTGGGAGACCAGCTCTTGATCTTTGTTAAAAATCTCTTCTTAGTGAAGAATGATGTCATTTATTTAAAAAGAGGACACACATTGTTACGGACGAGTGCACACTGATGTAGTGTTAAGAGACTAATGTGAATCCACTGATCCTGACAGGTTTTGTGCTGAAAGAATAATGTCCTTCTCTCAGCAAAGTGGCATTGTACACATTAACAATGTTTGGTTCTACCTACAGTTGTAAATCAGCCTTCTCTGTTAACATCATTAAGAACAAGTATCACTTCCAGCTCACCAGTGAACATGTGCACGTATCCCTCAATGGTTTTGACTCCTTTCCTTACCAGATTTAAGATCTTAGCTCCCAGTGCTCATGCACATTTCTCACACTGAGATAAGTCTATTTTGCAGTTTACCTTTATATCCATAAAGTTTTTTGCACTTATCAAAGTTATTTCTTGAATGAAAAATATGTAGCATTATTTGTAACCTACTGTTAAGGGTTGTAAAACAGAAAGTTAACATTTGCATTAATAGGAATCATAATTATGAATGCTTTTTGAGGTGCATTCATGTTATCTGTTGCAGTGTTGTAAAATACAGCAGAGTGTTAAAGTTAATGAAAGAGCACGCACATCACACTACAAGGAAGCAAGTTTGTGTGCTTTTTTTTTACTCTTCAATGTAGTTATGTATATTTAAGTATTTTTGTACATAAATGAATGACAGAAATACTTTTTGAGACAATAATCTAAAAAAGTTCTTTGCCAATTTAACTACACATTGCAATTAAATAAAAGAAAAGAGAATTATTGTCTGAATCTTTTTGCATGCTTGGACCCTGATCTATCAAGCTGACAGAGCTACTGGACCTCTTGCCAAATTAGTTGGGACCCCTGGTTTAAGAGGTCGCATGTGGCCCCAGGTCGTAGTTTACCCTCCCCTGTAAACACAAGTATTGTTAATAGGAATATTTTGAGACATCTTTCATGCTCCAAGAACTTATAAATCAAAATCAGAAGAAAAATAGTTTGAATTCTGAGAGTGTTTCAGAAGATGATATCTAAAAGAAGAGTGTAAAACACTCGAGTCAGTGATGGCGTTCCACAGCACTCAAGGACAAGGACCACCTCAGTTCTCACACACAGACATGCCATCTTCTATCAGTATAACTCAGTCTGCTGAAGTCGTGGCCTAAAAGGACTATTCTGGTGTTTTACACTAAAACTCAGACTCATTTCTAATTATGTTGTTTGCATTGAAAGATTTCCAGCATAATTTAGTGATTTGTTTGTAGGATTTTCTAAACAAATCCATGAGAACCGCAAGTGACAGTAGTTTTCTTCAGTTATGCATTATGTTTTCTGACCATGATGTTAACCTCAATAAGAGGATCCAAGGCCAAGATAGGATTAAAATAATCTCTTCTTTTGAAAGCTGAGGAATCAGGATCTCTCTTTGTAAACTGATTATTAAAATGAATTGTTATACAGTAAACTTCTGGACCTGAAACTAACCTAAAAACAGCATTAAAGAAGACATTAATTTTAGATTGACATTGTGGGAAGCATAAATAATCCTCAGAACTTGCTCTCCAAGCTGGAGAGGTCAGAGGTCCGTTTGAATCCAAGTTGCATCCTCTTACCGTGGAAGTTGCGCCTGAGCTGCGCCTCCTTCTCCCCACTCTCATCGAGCCCCTCCACCTTCAGCTTCTTCCACTGCAGCTCGTCTTTCTCCTGGATCTTCAGGTCGCTGTGCAGCTCAGCCTGTCGGACCGGAGACATCTGCATCTGCAGAGAACAGACGCATCACCTCTGCATCAAACATGCTTCAGGAAAAATGTTCAACAACTTTTGAAATCTTTCCCGATAAAAGTTGAACTGTGTGCAGTTTACATGTTCTCCTTAACTGGCATCTCTAAATTGTCCAACGTGTAACCCGCCTATACCCAACACTAGCTGGGATAGGCTCCAGCAACCCGTGACCCCGAGAGGGTTTCTGCAGGTTCTGACGATCATGGACGGGTGGTGTGACGTCACAAATGACTTGAGGTCACATGAATGAGAAGAGATGTCTTTCACACAGGGTAAAAACGGGTTTCCGGTCAATTTTCCCTCCTGTGCCTCCTTCACCTGGATGAAAGCTCTAACCAGCGCGTGCGCGGTGAACGTACCCGCTTGGCTTTCTCCCAGACCTGGTTGAGCTTCGCTATCCTGAACTCCACCGTCAGCTCGTCCGCGCCGCCCGGTTTGGGCTCGTTCACTTCCCGGGAATACTTTCCCGCCATGGCGCCCACAACAAGAAACAGAGCCGCGGCAAACCACTGCAGCTTCATGCTGGAGCAGAGAAACGGGGACAGATTCAGCAAAACGACGAGCTGTGTGTTACTGCAGCCCAGATCCAGCGAGTCATGTGATCCAAAGGGGCGGGGTTTTCTGAGAACAATGCAACATGGGAAAATAAGTTTGGAAAAACGCTGAATTTTCACAGTCATCCCTTTGTACTTGCACTACAAGCCCCAAAATGCATTGCTGCACTGTTACCTGGCAACCAAACTTCCAAACGCAGCGAATGGAAAGACTCCACGCGTTTACGTTGGATGCTGTTTAAACATTGACTGTATACAAGAACTGGACTGAGCAAACCATAGATATAATAGAGAGTAGATGCCGCATCGACCGCTACTTCCTATTGGCGCTGACGAGCCGCGGGGCCGCCATCTTGGACCGGTCGGCCTGTCCACTTGTTGTAATCTGTTTGACAGGCGCAACGAAGAGTCCTCGCGCTTAATCGATCATAACTCGCTGAATACTCAACCGATTTTCAAAATGTTTTCTTTGTTGCAAACATCATACATTTAGCTATGATCAAGTACACATGGGTTGGCATAATTTAAAATTTATTTTGGGCTTAACAGTAATAGAAGCAAAAAATAAATAAAAGACTCAGCTATTTCGATATATATGAACACATACTGTTTTATTTTAGAAAGATAAAGAGAAAGATACAAATATAATATATGCAATATATTTACAGAATTATAAATCATATATTTTTAAAGAGGGAGATAGAGATAATCAAACTCAGTCTCATATTTCTAATATATAGATAGAAATTAATATAATATACTTGTAGAATTATAAATCATATATACATATATTAGAAAGAGATACTCAAACTCAGTTTTTATATTCCTTATATATAGATATAATATAAATATAATATACTTGTAGAATTACAAATCATTTATAGTTTTTAGAGAGAAACTAGGTGAACAAGAACATGACAAACCATTAAATCATATTTACAAAATGTTCTTTAAAGTTGGACATAAGCTAAAACCCCTGGAAGAGCACTTCTTTACAGGGCCTCTTCCTTGTGCTTCCAGACAGAATAACGCCACCTTTCAGTCTCACGATCTGACCGGTCCGGTCAAAATCTTCTGGCTTAAAATGTTCACTGCAGAGGACAGACGAGTCAGTTGCAGTGAAGCCTTCTCTCCTTAAGGCCACTGCCCACTTTTTCCTCACATCTTTTTTGGGAAACCTTAAAATCGAAATTAAATAAAAGAGAGAGAGATTCAGAAGAGTCTACACAAACATGATACACATGATAGAGGAAGTCAATCTTGTTTTCTTCATTCTTCTTACAATTTAATTCCTAGTTTTCAATTTTCTATCTACATTTTTTATTCAATTTTTTCTATTTATTTCATTCTTCAAATTTATTAGAACCTTTTGTTTTGTCAACAAAATAAAAATTTCACATTTCTATTGATGATAAACCAAGCAGCTAAAATCATGACAGGACGACCGGTCCAAGATGGCGGCCGCAATTCCTGCGCTCCAGCAGCCAATGCGGCATCTACTCTCTATATGATATCTATGGGAGCCACCATGGAGGGATAAAAGAGACACATGTGGATCTGGAGCTGCAGGTTGGAGACTCCTGGACTAGCCACGAAAATACTATATAGTTCTGGACTATCTACATTTTCCCAACACAATGCATTATGGTCTATATTCCCAGATCTGCCACAAACTATTTTTCTAATAGTCAACTAGTCACTGGTTGCTTTTTCCAATTTGCCCACACACACACACACCCACACACACCTGCACACAGACCTCGCGCTCTCATAATTTAAATCAGTCGTCTGTTCACATTGAATGGAATTTATGTAAATCGTCTTTGTTTTGTCGAGCGCTAAAATAGCTGCTTGATAGTTTTCCAAAAGTGTGTGTGAACCTGAAGCTCCCGCTGCGTGTGGGAGAAGTTCCCGTCTAAAACTTTTCTTGACTTCATCATGGAGGATGCAGATGGATAGATATCAGGTTAATGTCTTTTTAAGAGCTCAAAAAAGGGCGGCTGTGGTGCAGCGGT
>NC_050512.1:4865858-4870707 GCF_002922805.2 Oryzias melastigma | reverse complement strand
TTGTAGCTTATAAATGATAAGTTGTGTATCAAACGGAATGGTACAGCTCCTCCATAACATCACCAACCAAAGTCTTCGCCGATCTTTCCCAGCTTGCAGCCTGAATTAGACGCAGACGTCTGAGGAGCGCGAGACAAACTTGAAAGGACCTGGTTGTATTTTCAAACAGGAAAAAGATCCAGCTGTTCACTTGTTAGGATGGTTATTTATTTTAAATACCGCTAAATGGGCTTCTCACGTGCATCTGATCAGACTGTAAATGGACGAGCTGCTGCTGCTGAGCGTGAGGGGGGGCCGCGCGCCGCTCTACAGCGGCGTCACCCAAATGCTCATTTTATCTCGACAAAAAGGAATAAATGTAAGTAAATCCCAAAGGACCGCTGACAGAATCAAATGTTGGAATGGTTCTCCCTCAAAGACTTCAACAATGACTTGTACAATTCTCCGGTGTTATTACAGTTGAAGCCGTTTACCTCCCGCAGTCTCGTGGTAGAGGCGTGTCAATGTCTTTAAATAGTTTAATTATGAAACATTTTATAACAAGCAAATAATTCAGTCACTCTATAGGATTATTTCATCTTTAGGATTTAGTGGGATTTAAAATAGACCCTTTTTGACAGGTATTGTTTCATCTTAATTCTCATCTTTTCTATTATTGCATTTTAAAAATGCAAAAATAAATAACACAATATGAAATGAGAAACATCAAAACTAGAGGTTTAATTTTTTTGGAAAAAGTTTTAAATCATCTGGATTTGGGTATATGTTAAAACAAAACAAAAAAACAAAAAACAAACATTTTTACTCTTGAAACTTGAAGTGTTAATACTGAATGAATGAATCTTCACCTTTTTATCATTTTTATCTGCCCAAAGAGAGAAGTTATAAGGTTTTTCTCAATCACACTTTTGTATAAACTCTTTTCACATGACGTCACACACCGCCGGTCTAGAGCAGTGTAGCTTCCGGTGTCTATTGTTTAGAACAGGAAAGCTGACAGCTGAACGCTGTTTAAAGCAATTTCTCATAAATAATCAAAAAAGGTAACCTAACCATTTATAACTGAAATTTCTACAATATTTATTGTATAAATGTCCTACCTGGTTGTACTTTTTTTTTTTTTTTTTTAACCAATAGATGGTTCACAAATCAAAGTTCAAATGTCAGTAATCCTGTCTGGAGTCAGAACTGCAGCTCAGCTGATTCTAATTCTTCTGGATGATTTTAAACAAGTCGTGGATTAATTCTCTCTGACAACCCGGTTAAAGTTAGACAAAGGTTACAAGAACTTCACTGATGCTGCTTGTTTGATTATGAAGGTAATTCTGAGTTTATTCTTTAAATCTGTCCTAATGCTAATGCTAACATTAGCTTTGGCTATGAGACGTGGAGCTGCAAAAGATCTTTTCTCACCAGTTCAAAGTTGTCGAAATTTCCATAAATCTGTATACAGATCTAAAGTCCGACATTCCAGCATGTCTGACTTATTCCTGTTATTTAACTTATTCCTGTTATAATGTTTTTTATTGCGGTCAGTGAGCTGTTAGCTCAGCCGTGGTTCTAACATCACTCCTCTTTGTTTCTGTTCATAACTGTGTCTGATCTGCAGGAAAATAAAGGTAAAACATGATATAATTAATCGAAAGCTGTTGCCAAAAATATGAAAGTGACTATTTCCATGTAATGTTATAAAATACGTTCACCCAGAGATGATTTTTTTTACTTGGCTGCTCTTATTTTGAAAGTTGAAAATACGTGGCTCAATAGCTGCTCTGAACATTTGCACTGAGCCAAACCATTCCTGTTTTTACAATTATCAACTAAAATATCCTGTAAAACAACAAGTACATTCATCCTGGGAAGAAATGGTAAAATGTGTACAGACATACAGAGATGTTTGTCTTTGCTGCAGGTTTTAAATGTGAACAACATAAATTTCTATCAACTTTTCGCTGATCGCACTTAAAATACATGGAAATAATTAGGAATGTCCCGATCAGGTTTTTTTGGCCCCGATCCGATTCCAAGTCATTCGACCTTGTGGATTTGCCGATACAGAGTCCCAATCCGATACTTTTATAACACATTTAAAACATGAATTCTTCTTCTTCTCCTTTGGGCTTTTCCCTTCAGGGGTCGCCACAGCGAATCAGTTTCCTCCATCTAAGCCTGTCTTCAGCATCCTCCACTCTAACACCAGCCACCTTCATGTCTTCATTCACTGCATCCATAAACCTCCTCTTTGGTCTTCCTCTAGACCTCTTTCTTGCAGCTCTAGACTCAGCATCCTTCTACCAATATATTCACTGTCTCTCCTCTGAACATGTCCAAACCATCTCAGTCTGGCCTCTCTGACTTTATCTCCAAAACCTCTAACATGTGCTGTCCCTCTGATGTATTCATTCCTGATCCTATCCATCCTGGTCACTCCCAAAGAGAACCTCAGCATCTTCATCTCTGCTACCTCCAGCTCTGCTTCCTGTCTTTTCTTCAGTCCCACTGTTTCTAGTCCAAACAACATGGCTGGTCTCACCACAGTCTTGTACACCTTTCCTTTCATTTGTGCTGAAACTCTTCTGTCACACATCACACCTGACACTTTTCTCCACCCATTCCAACCTGCTTGCACTCTCCTCTTCACTTCTTTTCCACACTCTCCATTACTCTGTACTGTTGACCCTAAATACTTAAACTCCTCCACCTTCTTTATCTCTTCTCCCTGTAACCTCACTCTTCCACTCTGGTTCCTCTCATTCACACACATGTACTCTGTCTTACTGCGGCTAACCTTCATTCCTCTCCTTTCCAGGGCAAACCTCCACCTCTCTAACTCCACCTCCACCTGTTCCCTGCTCTCACTACAAATCACAATATCATCTGCAAACATCATAGTCCATGGTGATTCCTGTCTAACCTCATCAGTCAGTCTGTCCATCACCACTGCAAACAGGAAGGGGCTCAGAGCTGATCCCTGATGTGATCCTACCTCCACCTTGAACTCCTCTGTCACCCCTACAGCACACCTCACCACAGTCTTACAGCCCTCATACATGTCCTGCACTGCTCGGACATACTTCTCTGTCACTCCAGACTTCCTCATACAATACCATAGTTCCTCTCTGGGCACTCTGTCATAAGCTTTCTCCAGATCTACAAAGACACAGTGGAGCTCTCTCTGACCTTCTCTGTACTTCTCTATCAACATCCTCAAAGCAAATGTTGCATCTGTAGTGCTCTTTCTTGGCATGAAACCATACTGCTGCTCACAAATGTTCACTTCTGCTCTTAGTCTGGCTTCCACTACTCTTTCCCACACCTTCATTGTATGGCTCATCAGCTTTATTCCTCTGTAGTTACCACAACTCTGCACATCTCCCTTATTCTTAAAAATGGGCACCATCACACTTCTCCTCCATTCCTCAGGCATCTTCTCACCACCTAAGATCCTGTTGAACAACCCGGTCAAAAACTCCACTGCCATCTCTCCTAGACACTTCCATACCTCTACAGGTATATCATCAGGACCAAGAGCCTTGTGTTGTCCCTTATTTATATTTTATTAACCTTCTTTTATCATAAAAAACTTAAATAAAACACTTCTGTGAAGTAGCTTTAATAAACAAGTAAAAATAGAGCAAATATAAACTAGGAAAGAAAATAATATTTTCTTGTTATATAAGTGATAATTAGTCACATGACAAAGTTTAGTGACTTTAGCATTAATATCTTTAGAGCTATTGAACATTTTGCACCCAATGTGATTCCTGTCCTCATTTAGAATTCTTAAAGATAAATTATGACTTTGTTTTAGGATGAATTTGATGAGTGTTCATGACTAGATGATATCATTATTAATTTTCATTTATTAGTTTTTTGTTTGTCTGTTTGTTTCAGATTATGTGATTCTTTTTAGGTTCTTAAGACATAAAATTTTTGGTTTTATTATCAAATTCAAAATTCAAATTCAAATTATTTTTATTTATATAGCACCTTTCCAGTTAAGAAACAGCTCAAAGTGCTGTACATAAAACAAATAAAAATACAAGAAAAACTATACCCCACACATGCAATAATATAATAAGATAAGCCCCTCATAATTATAAAAACAGAAACAAACAGATGAAATAGAAAAGCAAGCAGATCACAAAGGAGTAACCTGAAAGTGCTGTCCACCCTGTCCTCTTATTGCATGGAGTGTCAGCATCTAGGCAACATGAGGACGTCCCGCTCATCCCCCACACCCTCCAGCCCAAAGCCCCCAGCCCCCCGGCCCAGTGCACCCAACTGGGCACACAAAGCTAGGCAGCTCAGGGGACACGGAACAAGGAAGGCCAGAGGACAAGCAGGACCATCTCCATGAGCCCGAACACACACACCCCAGCCAAGAGTGAGAAGACTCTCGTATACAGGTATAAAATGTAAAAATAAACGATAAAATAGACAAAATATAAAACAGCTAAAGTATAAATGTATAAAAACAGCTATAATGTAGTGTTATAAAATATAATAAGTTAATACATAAAAAGTAAAACTTTAGTAAATGGCATAAAACAAATAAATACATACTAAGATACAATAAAATAACACGTAAAATCCTAAATCCCAAATACGATCTACTTAAAAGCTGAATTAAATAAATGTGTCTTCAGTTTCTGTTTAAAGACCTCAACAGTGGATAAAGCCCTCACATCCTCAGGCAGGCTGTTCCACAGACGAGGCCCATAATATCTGAAAGAGGCCTCGCCGTGGATCTTTGTCCTCACTCTAGGGACCTCCAGCAGGCCCGCGTCTGAAGACCTGAGAGCTCTAGGAGGTTCATAAGCTAAAAGTAAATCTGATATAAAAGAAG
>NC_050512.1:4858336-4862339 GCF_002922805.2 Oryzias melastigma | reverse complement strand
CCCTTCCTGACACAACCCTCTGTATTTATCCGGGCTTGGGACCGGCACAATGAGACCCTGGCTTGGGCCCCCTCGTGGCTACATTTAACTTTTATTTCTCTGTCAGAGAAATAAAACAGGCATATCAAAGGACAGCTCGGGTCCTAAGGAGTCAAATCACGGTGCTAGCATGTAGCAGTTAGCAGATGTTGTTTAGCTGTCTGTCTGCAGCACGAAGAGCTTCACGTTAAAAAGAAACAAAACTCTGTCTTTTTCTGTTGAAATGCCTTTAGAGGTTGTTGTTTAGAGACATTAGCTGTCAGTTTAAAGCGTTTTTAAAAGAGTTATTGATCCTGGAAGTCTGAATCCGTGATCATCTAGCTAGCTTTTTTGGACTGTTTACATCAGTCTTCTGCTTGAGCTGCTGCCGTTTTCTGCTGCGTTTTCCTGGAATAATGAGATTAAAATAAAAAGAATCATAATAAGAACAAATGAAATATCTGATTCTGATCGGACAACGGAGCCCGATTTTGATTGAGTCATCAACCACGTGATCGGCCTGATTTCTGATCACGTGATCGGATCGGGACATCCCTAGAAATACCTTCAGCCAAAATAGAAACTGTTAGAATAAAATCTGCTCAAATGAAAGGTCAATATTTTGAATTAAACAACCAATACTGAATGATTATTCAAATTTGTATTTAGCTTTGTGAACGATCTAAGACAGGAAATGAAAATACAGTTCAGCAGGACGTTCATAAAATAAATATTGTACATTTTTCTGATGAAATTGGTAATGTTACCTTTTATTATTTATGTAATATTGTGCCAAACAGCATTCAGTGGTCAGTTTTGCCGTTCTAAACCTGAACACCTGAAGTAACAATTACTTGCTTTTTCTCCCCTGTCGCCATTTTGTCTGACGTCACGGTGAAAAGGATCTATTAAAGGTGTTTCGAAAAACAAACAAACAAAAAAACCTCACTCACTCACTCACTCAATGACATGGTTTTGGAATTTGAGGATGTATTTGTATGATATGGATTAAAAGAAGTAATACAAAGATTAATCAATTTGTCAACTTCTGTTTTTTGATAGAAAAATATAATATCCAAAATAAAATAATATAAATTAAAAATAATTTTGATCTTTTATCATCTTTTCCTTTCAGCTTCTTTTTTTTGGGTCCATCCACATCTATCCTCAGATTCTTCCTTACTAACAGCCAGTGTTAATTTCGTTGACTAAAAATTTTCGTCATCGTCTTCGTCAACGACACTATTTACCCAACGAAAACGAAACGAAAACGAAACGAAAACTCCCGCCCATACACGAAAACTTTAACTAAATTGACAGACTTTTTTCGTCAACGAATAAAAACGACACGAAAATGCTCTTCGAAGACGACATCCCAATCATAATGACTGCTGGTGGAGGAGGGCGGGAGCCAATGCAGAGCGATCCAATCAGAACACAGAGCCCTGCAGCCCGCCTGGGAAGATGCTAATTCAATGAATTGTGTCTGTGATATAGGTGAAAAATGTCTACTCCAGGTAGAAAAAGTAAAGTACATATATGGACAAATGTTATATTAAAGACGACCCTCAACAAGACGTTGTGTGGAGCGACATCACAGGCAAAAACACCAGAAAACCTGATACGACGTTTGCAGACAAGCCAGCCTGAAATCCACAGAAAGGTAAACATACAGACAAACTCGATTATTTCCAGCGTTCTGGGCTGAATCCTAATTCCTCCCCGACCCTTCCAACAGTTGTTCCATTTTAAAGAGTTGGATTATCTGACATACTGTAGCTGTTTTAAGGGGTTGCTCTCGCCAAGCTAATTAGCGCCGGTACTGCGCGGTGGAGAAGCGCTTTTCTTCCCGCGGGTGAAGCTCTGAAGCTCAGAGGTTTACATTTAAATGTAAGTCTGGCTTTATTGTTTTAGCATGACGTTTGTAAAGTTATAAATCGATGTTGTTGTGTATTTCCGAGCGCTAGCAGCCCCGCTGCTTCTTCAGATCCACAATCAGTCAACGTTTTAATCTCCAACGCCATCACGTCTTACACGACACCAGCGCCCTCTATTGACCGGCGGTGGTATTACAGTTCATCACAGACATGCTGGTCAAGCACATATAACATCCTCACAGGTGTCCTGGACAGCTTACTCCCCAATTAATGTTTTTTATGCATTTTTACACTTGACTACCTCTTCAACATATATATTTTTTTGTGTTCGGACATTTATAATAAGACAAGTTATTTACACATATTTACATGTGACCAGCACAGAATGTGATGGAAATTCATGTTTTGTCCACATGTAATACGTGCAGCCAGGATCCCGTTGCTGCATTACCGGCATGCATTTTAAGTTTGTGCAAGGCTGGATTTCTTTTGTTGGGCGCACATATTTAAAATTAAACTGTTAAGTTAAAGTCCCATTAACTGCCACGCTCCTAAATGTGTGAAATATGTTCTCCACATTTGACCCATCCCCTGGTGGAGCCGTGAGCTGCAGAGACAGCAGCACTCAGGAAACATTTGCTTGTTAAACCCTAACCATAACCATAATCCTAACCTTAACCCTTTACTCTGGGTCAGTGCGACTAAGAAAAAAGTTTAGCACTGGCTGCAGGTTTTTTGAAAATTACGTGTGAATAGACACTTTCTGATTGGAAATGGGATGGAATTATAATGATATAATTATATTTATTTTTTCTTTTATTGTGTTTCAAGTTGTTGAAGCTGAATTCGCAGAAATGACAAGTTTGGAAAGCAAAGTGAAGTAAAATGTTTTGTTTTTTTTACAAATTACTCAAATCTTTGCGTGTTATTCATATGATCATACGGTGTAAATGTGATTAAAATACTTTACCTTTATTCTATATTTTTGTCGACTAAATATCTAGTGTAATTTCGTCGACTAAATATGTAGTGTAATTTCGTCGACTAAATATCCACTGTAATTTCGTCGACTAAAGTTTGACTAAAATTAATAGAATCAATATGACTAAATTGCGACTAAAACTAAACCCTATTTTAGTCAAAAGACTATGACTAAAACTAAATTAAAATTCTCTGTCAAAATTAACACTGCTAACAGCAATCACCCTCATTAAATCCATGAATTCCTTTTCCTCGTTTTTACCTATCCCGGCTACTGATGGGCAAAGGCGGGGTTCACCCTGGACAGGTCGCCAGTCTGTCTCAGGGCCACAATCACACACACACACACATTCACTCTCACATTCACACCCAGGGGCAATTTAGAGTCACCAATGAACCTATGAAGCATGTTTTTGGACGTGGGAGGAAGCCGGAGTCCCCGGTGAAAACCCACACATGCACGGGGAGAAGATGCAAACTCCACATAGAAAGGTCCCAAACCCCCAGCCGGGAGTCGAACCGGGGCCTTCTCGCTGTGAGGCAAGAGCGCTAACCACTGCGCCACCGTGCAGCCCGCCATACACTCAGTTGTTACAAAATATTCGATGTCTATTTGCCCCAGGCTCAACAATATGGGCTATTCATGCACAAAATGCAATCTTTAAACTAGAGTAGTATCTAGAGTATACTATCATATGTATATTATATATATTTTAAAATCTTGGATTTCCTTGTTCCTAACAGGCTTTTCTGAAAGAGCAGATCCTAGGGTTCTTTCATTATGCTTGATTTTTCATTATTTTAATAACCAGCATGAAGCCTCTTTGCCAATGGGCTCCAACCTCATTTCTAAACAGCAGTAAAGATTTTAACAAACACACAACTGTCACACACTGTTCAGATAAAGCACAATTTAGATCTCTGTGCTTTAATTACATTTTTAAATTTTTCATCTTTGACGCTTCCATAAAAGCTTCCGTCACAAGAAATGAAAGAGGGAAAACGCGAGATAAATCCTGGGAGGAGGATAATGCAACTGTAGCACTTTTGATTAAGCACAGGTGTAAAAATGTGGGCTAAACAGGTTCTCTCAGGGAGGAAGTGTGGTGGTGTAGAATCACACAAAA
>NC_050512.1:4852874-4858273 GCF_002922805.2 Oryzias melastigma | reverse complement strand
GTATTCATAATTAGATTTAGTGGGAGACATGACGAAACAGATTTATCTGGTTAGTTCTTGTTAGTTATAAGGTCGGCAGGCACAAAACTACTTTTTACAACATTTTTGTCTTCACTTCATTAAAGTTTTACTGAATCCAGGTTAGTTTGAATAAATCCGGTTAAAATACAAATAGAAAGGAGGGCTTCAATAAGATTTATTACAGTGTTTTAAATGATCCACCTCTGTCTGATTTATAACCTTTTCTTTTTTCAAACTTTAATATTCATAAATTTAACAGAGCTCAAGTCAGATTAGTCAGTATGTGAGAGAAAAGCCGGATGAATAATTGAGTTGTGGCTGAGGATCATGCAGCAGTTCACTCATGTCATTCAGTAAAAGACCAGAACAAATCACATAATCTCTCTGAGTGGTTTTAACCTGATCGCAGAGCTTCTTTAAATGCATACTTGACTGGAGATATCTCAGGAGTATCGTTGTTAAAAAAAAAAAATACGACCACCATTTATGTTGTTTCAAGAGAGCGATCACTGTCAGCCAGCAGTCCAGTCTCCACCAGAAGATCGCTTTTTCAAAAAAAGCAGACAATTTATAGATAGTACGGCCTGTTGTCATGGTAACATGGCAACACGGCTGATAGAGTTGTACGTACATTTCTCTCATATTTGCTTTGTATGATTTTAACCTCTCTTCTCTTTCTGCTCATTTGAGGTCGTGCTCAGCTGGTATCTGGAAGCTTGCAGTCATCCTTAGCTGAAGGAGGCTGACATATTACAGATACTCGGAGATGCTGACGCCGACCTATTGCATTGAACTAAGACAATATTGGTAGTAGAACCAGTTTGAGGCTGTTTTTCCTTCCACACCGTGAGAGCAGCAAATGTAAATAAAATAAGACCGCCCTTGAAAGGTTATAAATATGGAAACCCTGGACCAAGATCTTCAGAGCGGGTAGAGACTGGTTTGAACATTCTCTGTCTGTTCTCCTTGTGCAAGTAAAATCTGATTTAAGAACTGACCCCTCTCTTGTCTTCCTTTCAGAGAAATGTTTCAGGTTGTTTGAACCTAACAACGGCACTAAGCCGAAAGCTGACACAGAACTCAACTCATATTAAATATTAAGATCTAATCTAAAAATGGAGTTGTAGTTTTAATGTAAAAGTTTTGTAACTAAATATTTTGTAAAAAAACAAAATAATTAGCTTGATCTAAATATTTAGTTAAAAACAAAATATTTAATAGACCCTTTTCACCCGACGTCACACATCGCCAGAAAGGGTAGAGTCACTTCCGGGTCATATTGTTTAGAACGGGAAAGCTGATTGATGAATGTTTTAAAGCAATTTCACATGAATAATAAAGGGCAACCTAACCAATTGTAACTGAAATTTCTACAATATTTATTGTATAAATGTCCTACCTGGTTGTATTTTGTTTTTTTTTACCAATAGATTGTTCACAAATCAAAGTTCAAATGTCAGTAATCCTGTCTGGAGTCAGAACTGCAGCTCAGCTGATTCTCCAAATTCCTCTGGATGATTTTAAACAAGTCGTGGATTAATTCTCTCTGACAACCCGGTTAAAGTTAGACAAAGTTTACAAGTACTTTACTAAATGCTGCTAATTCCTTTTTTTTTTTTAACTTGTCCTGTCCAACAGCTGAGCCAACAGATGTGGGCTGAGAGCCTCTAGTGTTGGTCAGATTTTACTGTCACAACAGGGATTTATTGAGTATAAACAACTGTTGTATTTATTGCTAAACTTCATTTATATTAATAATGTTTATGTCTCTCTTTTTTTTTTTGGTTGGACCGGACGGAAAAGAAGAAGAGGGAGGTGGGGGGACTGTTGTTTAGAGAAAGAAGAAGATGGCAACAGAGGGAAGCAACATCATAAAACATCCAGGTCTAAATAGTAAGATAGAATGGGCGGGGCCTCTATACACACACAGACAGTAGTTACAAACACACCTGTTGGTTGAGATAATTTCCACATTTAAACTAGTCATAATGTACACAATACAACTGTAACTGCAGCTCACACGCTCCTTCATACAATTATTTATTATATTTTTTAATCTGTGCTAATGCTAATGCTAGCACTAGCATTAGCTTTGGCTATGAGACATGGAGCTGCAGAAGATCTTTTCTCACCATTTAAAAGTTTCCCAAATTTCTGTGCTTACATAATCCTTGTAAATGGATCAAAAGTCAGACAGTTCCAGTGTGTCTGACATTAAAATTAATCTTATTACTGTTGTAATGTGTCACGGAAATTATACATTTACTTATATGTTTCATCCTTTGAATCTTCACTACAAGCTACAAGGCTTGTTTACTTATTGACAGAACACCCTGACCATTTGGATTTCATTAGAACATCTTGTCCATATGGCACTTAGATTCCTATCTTAAGCTCCTGATTAACAGCTGATTGTATGACTACATTAAATATGAGCGTCCTTCATCACAGATCAGGGCTCTGCAAACCTTTCCTCCATGCTTGGAAAGCATGTATTTTTCTCTGCTATGTTTAATAATCATTCTTGAAACTGTTTGACAACATTTCTTTATTTCATCGGATCTAACAATTTTTCCACCACAATCTTGGCGTCACGAACAGGGTCCCGCGTGTGTTCGTCGGAGGATCGGACCAGAGGGATTTGCCATCCTGAATCACAAAGATTCAGCCTCATCCCACCAAATCCAAGAGAGTGACGAGGACTGTGTTCCGTGATCTCGATCGACCGCGACGGAATCATCAGACTTCAGTAGACAAATAGATCCGGTGAGGAAAAATAGATCCTGCTGAGACAGCAGCTGCTTTTTCAGTCACTTCTTACACTAACACCTACAACCTCTCCTGGGCCTTTTCGGGAATAAGTCAACCCTCTGAGGTTCACTTAAGGTCCCTCGAAATGGTGGACTCTCGGAACCTGTATGGGTCCATGGAGGTGATTGTTCTGTTTAGAATTGTGTGAAGAGGATGGGGATGGGGGGTTGTCTTCCTTCTCCCTGAAGTCCACTGTCATCTCTACAGTTTTAAGTATGTTCAACTCTGGGTGGCTTTGGCTGCACCAAAGGACTAGCCGCCCCATTTCCTCTCTATCAAGTGGAGGAAGGCACAGTGATGTTTAGGTGGAGGAGCTCTGGGATGATGGTATAATGCAGAGCTGAAGTCCACCAACAGGATGCATGCATATGTCCCTGCAGAGTCAAGGTGGTGTAGGATGTAGTGGAGAGCTATGTTGACTGCATCGTCCACGTCATTTAACTATGTGAGAGGGGACTTCTTAGGAACTGGGATGATGGTGGAGCGGGTGACAATTTGAGCCAGCTGGTCAGCACAAACTTTCAGACAGGATGGAGACACTCCATCAAGTCCTGGAACCCTCCTGATCTTCTGCTTCTTAAACTGTTGACACACATTCACAGATCCTCAGTCCAGGTTAGCGGTTCAGTCTGAAAGAAGTTGAGATAACAAGTCATTCCTTTAGATTGGAAGTGATGGGGGAGGGAATGCTGTGGCCCTTTGAAACCATAGACTGTAAAAATAATGGACTGAGCGAGCAATGAGGTCCCCCATTGGAAATGCATTACTTCCTCTCCTCACGAAAGTAGGCCGCCGCTTTCACTGTCAATTCCTGAAACGGATACCGCCATTTGTAACCCATCTTCAGCGATTGGTCTGAGTCATAGCTGAGTCATGGAATCTACAGGAAGTACTGTCGCCAATCAGGAGTGAGTTTATTGCAACCGTCCGCCTCTTTCCACGCCTCGACCACGAGACCGCGGATGTAAACAGCTTCTACTTTAATAACGACGGCTCGGGAGAGTTGTTGAAGCCTTTGAGGGAGAACCATTCCAACATTTGATTCTGTCAGCGGTCCTTTGGGATTTACTTACATTTATTCATTTTTGTGGAGATAAAAGGAGCATTTGGGTGACGCCGTGCCCGAACTGCGCGTGATCCCCTCTCGCGCGAGACGCAGCTGGTCAGTTCTCATGCGCGGCCACGTTACAGTCTGAACAGATGCACTGATGTCTACCCGTCATATGCCAATCAAACCCCCCAGACGTTCAACGTCAGACCCACAAACGCTTATTGATTTTGATTGGTCAATTTATAACTCTAATAACTTGTGATAATGGAAAAAAATCTTTAAAAAAAATTAGGATTAGAAAAAAGAAGTTAATCAGAAAGCAGCAGAGGAAGAATGATTATTCTGACATATAAAATGACATAGAAATAACTGTCTGTTTCTCAATGGAAGTCAATGGGACTTTGGCCTTTTTGCAACCCAGTGGTACTTCCTATATGGAACACGAAAGGAGGGGGTTTTGCTCAGTCCAGTTATTTTATATACAGTCTATGTTTGAAACCTGAATAGAAGTTGTTGAGGTCCTCAGCTAGGTGGTATTCTCTGCAGGGTGGGGGTGGGGAATCTCTTCTCATGAGGGTCTGCAGGACTTTCCAAACTGCAGAAAACTGCAGAAAACTGGTCTGTCAACTTTGTAGTGTACGTAGATCCTTTTAGCTGCTGTAATCTTCTTTGTCAGCTTGTTGACCTATTTCTAAAGGTCATGATCCCCACTCCTTTAGGCCTCTTCCTTGTCCTTACCAAGTTCCCTCAGCTAGCTGTAAACCATTGTTATGTTGTTGAATTTGTGGAGGGTTTTGGTCTGCACAGGCGTGTCCTCACAAAACCTGATCTAGGAGGTCACAGTGTCAGTCAGTTAATCCAGGTCAGAGGAAGCATTTTCAAAGATGTTCTGATTTTTGCGTTTTGCATCTTTGACTCATCCGTCCATCTCTAACAGTCTTCACTTTGGGCTTAGCTGATTTCCGCTTTTGTCTGTGGGTTAGGATGAGAGGAGGCAGTGATTTGAAAGTCTCAAAGCAGCATAGAGTGTTCAAGCTTCTGGTGGAACAGGTCACCTGTTGTTTTTAATAAATGTAATTACATTTGAAAAATTTAGGAAAAAACAAAAGACTCCATAATACATTATGGAGCTGAAATATAGAGCTTAACTCAAAAACAGCCTCAAAAAAAAAAAAAAAGAGCCTAAATTAGCCAACACAGCTAGCGTGTAGCTGAAATATTTGCTAAACTTCAAAACATTCCATTATTTCTTTAAGTCAATCTTATGTATGTATTCTCCACAAGGAATCAACTTTAGGACCTCAGCTATTTATGATTTATGCGGCAGAATCATCATATGGGGAGGGGGAAGAGCTGTTCATAAAGGCAAGATCTGTTGGCGACTGTCTAGTCCGGGGGTCGGCAACCTGCGGCCGCATGCGGCTCTTTAAGTACTACCTTGTGGCTCAGTGGCGCTTTTTCAAAAATGTTTGAAAATGAAAATAAAAATGTTGGAGGGAAATATATTGTTTGTTTT
>NC_050512.1:4840285-4847524 GCF_002922805.2 Oryzias melastigma | reverse complement strand
GTCACCACAAACATCCATCCCAGAGTGGATTCAAAACATTTAATCCTGACTTTACTGCGCTGATTTAATGGATTTAATTGTCACATTCTCCGCGGCACGAGGTGCGTTCAGAGGCTGCGTGGAATTTCCGCACTTATGTACTTGGATTGAGAACTCGCTACTGCTGCATTCAGGTGTGCTGGAAATTTCTAGTATTTGCTCACACTGACCCCAGCAACACAAACACTCTCTCTCATTCGGTGCTCCATTTCATTGTGACTCACAACAACACTGATCAGTACACAATTATGCAAAAATGTTGCACATATTAAGCATGTTTTTATATGCATGACATTAAAAAAAAAATTTAAAATAATTATTTTACTGTTCTTAACTAGTTTTAATCTTTACTCTTTTATGATTGAAAAAAACATTTGTGATTTGAACAAAGTCAATTCCTTAAAAAAATGTTAAAGACATAGAAATAAACCTTAGGGCTTTGATGAAAAGTTGATGCTTAAGGAGTGTGTTCATCTAAAGGTTCAGAGAAAAGTTCAAAATTAAGGGAATAACGGTTTTGATAAACATACAACTTCTTTATTAGACAAATTTTGAGCTGGTATAAACCTAATATGGCTGGTAGACTTTGGATGTCATAACTAAACATGTTTTAACAATGGATTGAAGAGCAACATGAGCAACATTAATATGGTAATTTAAATGTTCAAATCATGGATGTTTTTTTAACCATCATATTTTCTCATATAGTTTTATTTATAAAGTATATTTGTTTTATAGTACGTACTGATAACTGTTATTATGCTGCACAGCATTGTGTTAAATGTCTGTTGTATGTTGTTTTCAATTGTTCTCAATTAAAAGAGAGGGAAATCCAGGAAGGGGCGTGGTTCAGAGAACTTGGTGTCTCTTTGGGGTGTTGGTAAGAACACACTTAAACTTTAATCCGATTTCCAGCCGTTGAATGCTGGGATGTACGAGTGAACATCAATATTTCTTCCTTTGCGTGGTCTAAAAAGGGGAAGAAAATAACACTACTTAAACTGAAGCTGACATAAATGAGAATAAATCAAAGTACCTTTAAATGCTTCCACAAATAAATCAAAGTACAAAACTGAGCAATAAAGCAATTTGCTAAATTCAAACTGTAACAGAAATGTCTCTGTAATTGCTTTTCAGGTTAAAATACTCTCTATAACAATGTTTGTTAACATTTGCACTTAATATGAAACCACTGCTCTTCTGAAGGTATGACATAAACTTAAACATATACAATCAAAATGCTGAACTATAAAATTAGCATTACTCGTCCTTTATACTCTGTTTCAGTGGCTAAACAAACATGAAAGTAAACAAGCTAACCAAATTAGCTAACAAAGAAAACATTAGAAAGGGGGTTTCCTCAATAAACATAAACTTACAGCTCGTCAGTGACGCACGCTGATCACATCCACCAGTACATGCGCTAATTATCCCCTCGTTAGCAAACAATAACTCCTGTAACTTGTCGAACGAGTTGTTGCGGCTCCTCACTTCAGCTGCGTAGTAACACTCCTCCTCCACTGTCGCTGCACGTGCGTGCAGCAGAGGGCAGCAGAGAGCAGCCGAGAGCAGGTCTCCTTCCGCGCAAGGATATAGTCCCTTTTAGATTATCAGCCTTTCCAACAGTAATTCTAGGAAAACATGGCAACGGACAAACAAAATTCAGTTGGGGAGGGGGGCGCTTGGGAGGGTCTCGCCCGGGGAGTAATTCAGTGTAGAACCTCCACTGCTTCGACTTGATTCTGATCAGAAATAACTGGCGCTAAATAAAGAAAATCTGCGCATTTTGCAACTCTTTCTGGAAAATAATGAATAACTGATGTAAAAATGAGCAATATTTTAACTGATTGGTGGTTTTATGTGTTACTGTTGCCTTTTATTTGTCTGTTGAAAAGTTGTTTGTAAACATCTTGTTTAGAGTCTCACAGAGTTCAGAAAGTTTTTCTCACCTGTTGAAAATGTTATTTAAAGCATGAAAGTGTTTTTACGAAATGTCTAACATTTGTAGATGTGTTTTTATTGTTACAGAATGTTTATAAATAGTTCCATTTTAATGGTATATAAAAAAGTCATATTTTACAAGTTTAATGCTTTGTGCTTGTTTATGGTTAACAAAGTTTATTAACACATTTATAAAGCTTACTCCCAGTTTACTAATATGTTCTTAGTAGACAATGGTCTGACTTTAGTAGTCAATATTCTCATTAACACTATCAGGTATTTACCAGACACCTATAATCCTACTAAATATTTTACTAGCATTTAACACATTATTAATGCTTGCTAATCTTTTAACAAAGTTTATTAAGGGTTCTTATGAAGCTTATTAATGTGGGGATTGGGATCAGGGGGTGATTAGGTTAACTTGTTCCACCTGGTTTCCATCCTCCTAATGAATGCACCTGTACTTGTCCCTCCTATTTAGGTCGGCATTTCTCCTGCCTACTCTGCCAGATCGTCTTGTGTGTTTCTTTGAGAATCACGAGCCCTCTAGCCTTTCAGCTACAACGCTGTAAAAATTAAATTACTTCCTTTTTGAGCCATTCTGTGTCCTGCGTTTGTGTCCGCGTCCAGATCCTGACATTACGATCTGGCCAACATGGACACAGCGGATGCAGATTCCGTGCGTTCGATCCTCTCCACCCAGGAGCTGATTCTTCGCCAACAGGAGGATCAGAGGCAGAACCTTCACCGGGGGCTGATGGAGATTTCCAGCCGACAGGAGCAACAGTTTGCTGCGTTCGGGGAGCGGATCGAGCAGCTGACAGAGCACATCCGACGTCCTCCTTCTCACCCGCCTTCCTCCGCCCAGCTACCGGCGGCGCCGGGTTTGACGTCACTCGCTCCTGCTGCTCTGTTGGCCCGACCGGAGAGGTTTTCCGGGGACTCTGGTGACTGTCGGGCTTTTGTGACTCAGTGTGAACTTCATTTTGAGCTGCAGGCAGCCAACTACCCCTCGGATCGTTCCAAAGTGGCCTTCATCATCTCTCATCTCACGGGCAGAGCCGGGGCGTGGGCCACCGCAGAGTGGCAGAGGGGGTCGTCTGTCTGCGCTTCCCTTCCAGCTTTCCTCGAGGCCTTCACCCAGGTTTTCCAGCTCACCAAGCCCGGACGAGAGGTGGCCCGGGCTATTATGCGGCTGAAACAGCATAACCGGCGGGTGGCTGATTATGCCATTGAGTTCAGGACCCTCGCTTCTGAGAGTGGCTGGAATCCAGCGGCGCTCGCAGACGCCTACCTAGAGGGCCTATCGGAGGACCTTACGGATCATCTAGCCCCCCTGGACCTGCCCTCGTCCTTGGAGGCCCTCATTGCCTTAACCATCAGAATTGACAACCGGCTGCAGGATCGCAAGCAGGGCCGCCGGGGCGGGGTCCCACATCTCAGAGAGGACCCCAGCGACCTGAGGAGCCACCACTCACCTTTTCCTGCTTCTGTTCCAGCAGATCGCCAGGCATCCCAGTCGCCTGCGGAGGAACCTATGCAATTGGGTCGTGGCCGTCTATCCCCTTCGGAGCGGAGGCGTCGGATGACGGCAGGTGAGTGCCTCTACTGTGGTCGGCGGGGTCATTTCTGCAAGGACTGCCCAAATGCCTCCGCTCGTCAGTAAGGGTGGGTTCCCTGACGAGCGGTGTTCAGACACCCACCATTTCTAAGGCTGCGTCCTGTATTTTGGGGGTTCGGGTTTTGTTTACGGGTGGGGAAATACCTGTGCGGGCTTTGGTGGATTCTGGTGCAGAGCAGAACCTCATTGATGCCGAGCTAGCCAAGCAGGCAGGCCTTACGATTGAGTCACTCCCCCAACCCCTTCGAGTTGTTTCTCTAAACGGGAAAACCATTGCCATTACAAGCCAGGTTACCGAGCCTGTTCACTTAATTACGTCTGGTAACCACCATGTGTACACCAGATTCTTGCTTTTTACTTCCCCCCACAACCCATTGGTTTTGGGGTTCCCTTGGTTAAAAACTCACAACCCTGTTATTGACTGGTCCTCCAGCCGGGTTACCGGTTGGAGCGATTACTGCCATGCCACCTGCTTGCGCTCAGCTCGGTCTTCTGGGGTGGACCCCGTCGCCACAGAAGGGCAGCCGTCCTCACCTGACCTCTCCGAGGTTCCTCCCGAGTACCATGACCTGGCGGAGGTGTTTTCTAAATCCAGAGCACTTTCCTTGCCACCTCACAGGCCCTATGACTGTGCCATTGAGCTCCAACCGGGTGCTGCCCTCCCCAAGAGCCGGTTGTACAGCCTGTCTCGGCCAGAGAGGGAGGCCATGGAGCAATACATAACAGAGTCCCTTAGCTCAGGCATAATACGACCCTCTTCTTCGCCAGTCGGCGCAGGTTTCTTTTTTGTGGGGAAGAAGGACGGTTCCCTTAGACCATGTATTGACTACCGTGGACTTAATGAGATCACAGTAAGGAACAAGTACCCACTTCCTCTCATGGATTCGGCCTTTGAGGCTCTTCAGGAGGCTCGGATTTTTACCAAGCTGGATCTGCGTAGCGCATATCACTTGGTTCGCATCCGGGCTGGGGATGAGTGGAAGACGGCTTTCAGCACGCCACTCGGACATTTCGAGTACCTGGTGATGCCTTTTGGTCTCACTAATGCCCCCGCAGTATTCCAGGGGATGGTTAATGATGTTTTACGAGATTTTCTGCACCGTTTTGTGTTTGTCTATTTAGATGACATTCTAATCTTTTCCAGGGAACCAGACGAACATAGGCGGCATGTTCGTTTGGTCCTCCAGCGGTTACTAGAGAACAAACTTTATGTTAAGGCGGAGAAATGCCAGTTTCACTCCTCCTCTGTTTCATTTTTGGGTTTTGTTATTGCTGGTGGGGAGGTTGGGCCTGATCCAACTAAAGTTAGCGCAGTGGCAAATTGGCCCACCCCTACCAACAGAAAACAGCTCCAGCGTTTCTTGGGGTTTGCTAATTTCCTCCGGTGTTTTATTCGCAATTTCAGCGCTGTTGCTGCACCCCTTACAGCTCTGACCTCTACAAAGTCTCCTTTCCATTGGACTGACGCAGCTGATTCGGCTTTTGAACGTATGAAACAGCTCTTTACCTCTGCTCCGATCTTGGCCCAACCTGACCCTTCTAGCCAGTTCATTGTAGAGGTCGATGCATCAGACACTGGGGTTGGGGCTGTGTTATCCCAGCGGGGGACAGAGGACAACCGATTGCGACCCTGCGCCTTCTTTTCTCGCCGGCTTACTCCGGCAGAGCGTAATTATGATGTGGGGGATAAAGAACTGTTAGCCATCAAGGCCGCCCTGGAGGAATGGAGACACTGGTTGGAGGGATCCGCCCTTCCCTTCGTGGTTTGGACTGACCATAAGAATCTGTCCTACCTCCGGACCGCTAAGCGGCTTAATTCAAGACAGGCGCGGTGGTCTTTGTTTTTTTGCCGTTTTAACTTTGTCGTCTCATACCGCCCTGGCTCCAAGAATGTCAAGCCGGATGCGCTGTCCCGACAACAGGAGAACGCGGAGACAGACCAACAACCCAAGACCATCATCTCTCCCTCCTGTGTCCTGGGGGCGCTTTCCTGGCAGCTGGAGAGGGACGTCAGGTCTGCACAGGCTCAGGAACCGGACCCTGGGGGGGGTCCTCCTAACTGCATGTTTGTTCCCAGTGCCATGAGGAGACAGGTCCTCCAGTGGTCCCATGCGTCGCGTCTCACCTGCCACCCGGGGGTTCGGAGGACTCTTTATTTCCTGCGTCGCCGATTCTGGTGGCCCAGCATGTCCCGAGAGGCGCAGGACTTCATTTCTGGTTGCCCCGTCTGTGCTCGAAATAAGGTCAGTCACACTCCACCTGCTGGACAGCTTCACCCCTTATCAATACCAACCGCCCATGGTCACACATTGCTCTGGACTTTGTAACCGGATTGCCCCCCTCCTCAGGGAAGACTGTGATCATGACTATTGTGGATCGCTTTTCAAAGGCGGCTCATTTTGTAGCTCTGCCCAAACTGCCCTCTGCTGCAGGGACCGCTGCACTGATGCTCACTCATGTGTTCAGGTTGCATGGGATCCCTGTAGACATCGTCTCGGATCGAGGACCCCAGTTCGTCTCGCAGGTCTGGAAGGCCTTCTGCGCAGCTTTTGGGGCTACAGCCAGCCTTTCCTCTGGCTTTCACCCCCAGTCCAACGGTCAAGCGGAACGAACTAATCAAGACCTGGAGGCCGCCCTCCGTTGTGTTTGTTCCCACCGCCAGTCCTCCTGGAGTGCCCTGCTGCCCTGGGTGGAGTACGCCCACAACACCCTTACCTCTTCAGCTTCCGGTTTATCCCCTTTTGAGTGCTCTCTGGGCTATCAGCCTCCCTCTGTTCCCCGAACAAGAGAAGGAGGTGGCGGTTCCCTCTGTGCAACACCACTATCGGCGCTGCAGACGCATCTGGAGGGAGGCCCGGGCTGCACTGCTCCGTTCATCTGCGGCAAATAAGAGGTTGGCTGATCGTGACCGTACTCCGGCACCGACTTACACGCCAGGTCAGTCTGTTATGCTGTCCACGTCCAACATAAAACTTCGCACAGACTCCAGAAAACTGTCCCCTAGATACATCGGTCCATTCAAGGTGGTCAAGGTCGTCAACCCGGTCGCCATCAGGCTCCGTCTCCCCAGGTCTCTGCGTATCCATCCAGTTTTCCACGTGTCCCAGCTCAAGCCCCATGTCGTCAGTCCTCTTCAGGCTGCCTCTGTTCCACCTCCCCCGCCCCGCATCATTGATGGGCAACCAGCCTACACGGTTCATCAACTGCTGGATGCCAGGCGACGGGGGAGAGGCCTGCAATACCTCGTTGATTGGGAGGGTTACGGTCCCGAAGAGAGATCATGGGTGCCCGCCTCCCGGATCCTAGACCCGGCCCTCATTCGAGAGTTCCACCGTAGCCACCCTGACAAACCCAGAGGTGCGCCCAGAGGCGCCCCTTGAGGGGGGGGTACTGTGGGGATTGGGATCAGGGGGTGATTAGGTTAACTTGTTCCACCTGGTTTCCATCCTCCTAATGAATGCACCTGTACTTGTCCCTCCTATTTAGGTCTGCATTTCTCCTGCCTACTCCAGAGATGAGACCCGGGCACAGAGCAGCAGTTTAAAATTCTCCTCTGAGCCGCCTTCAGCGCTGGTGCTAACCCCAAACAGGGACAGCTCAGCAGGTCCTAGCTTTAGCTTGTGTACTGAAAGACA
>NC_050512.1:4832044-4836291 GCF_002922805.2 Oryzias melastigma | reverse complement strand
CTTTCAGCTACAACGCTGTAAAAATTAAATTACTTCCTTTTTGAGACATTCTGTGTCCTGCGTTTGTGTCCGCGTCCAGATCCTGACAATTAACACATAAGTCAGTGTGAGACATCTATAATGCTATTAAATGTCTTAGAAGAACCGTACACATTAATAAGGCTTACTAATCTGTTAACAAGTTTTGTTAATGATTCTTATTAAGCTTGTTAACACTTACTAACAATTTGTTCCACGTATACGATGGTAATAAATGTAACAATAAGCATCATATTAACACATTAATAATTCTTGTAAATGTGTTAACTTAGGAATTTAATAAGTCTTATTTGGCTTATTACACCAATAAATGTCTTACTAACACCTTAAGAAAGCTTGCTAAGGAATTAAGTGTTACCCAGTCATTTTTTTGTTAAATTTTGGGGGATGTTATTTCAAAATTCAATAAAAGTTAAACTGACATTCATTGTTATTAGATTTATGTTCTAAGAATAAGTACTAGTTTTAAATTTTCTGACTAATTAAGATGAGACAAGTCCTACCAAAATTCTCATTTTGTTCAGACTTTGTTAGATAATTAATCATTTTCCACTTATTATCCCATTTTTTGTCACTGTAATTAAAATGATGCAATTCAGTTTAAAAAAAATTCAAAAATACAAACCATTTGCTTAGAACTAGCAAAAAAAGCAGAATATTGAGGTATATATCTTCATATTGGTAACGTTCTGAATGCTTGTGTGGAACTTATTTCTAGATTGTGATCTGATTTTTTGCTAAGTAAAATGACTTGCTGGACCGTTCATTTCACTAATTTCTATTAATTTTCTTCTTTTTTTAAAAAAAAGATTTTTTAGTGTTTTCCGAGATGTATCAACACAAACACAACACAAAATACAACACAGAGACGCAAACACCAAAGGACAGCATCATAAACCAAAAATACAAAACAAAGAAAAAAATGTAATAATAATTTTCTTCTTATGGTTATTGTCCTGTTCCTGTTGTTAGGCTTCTTCTTTTTGCAGTGAAAACAAGAAGGCTTCCTGCTCACAATTCAAGAGTTCAGAAGTTTTAGGCCCTAATATTAAATCCTGCCAATGACAAGCCCTTCCCTGTATGTCTGACACTTGTTCTTGAATTAACCTTTTCATAGACTGTCCAACTTATTTGAAAAACCAATCTAATATACAGTTTTTTTGCCCTTTGAACAGAATTGTTCATTGGATTTGTTGGGCTTTAAAAATGACTGGCGTCCTACACTCAGGTTCCTCTGCCTCTGCTGGTGTGCTGCATCACTGTGACGCAGCTTTTGGCTTTAATGAGCAACAACCTGTCACCAGAGGAGCCATGCTTAATGAATGTGTCTGTCTGCCCAGGAGGACAGTGGCACCATGAAAGGTCAACATAACAGTTGTCTGGAAACCACTGAACCTTCATTTGGAGGCCTGTCACAGGCATCTTGGCTCCTGGAAGTAATGTGGCTCACCTGTGCTGTGGTGATTTTATAGGAGACTTCCTGAGCTGGGTTTGACATTTATTTGTGTGGCTGGAGGTGAGAACAGGATCATTTGCTGCAGCTGTAGCTGATGTAGCAAGTAGCTGCTGCATGTTTTGTGGGTCTTGTTAATTTGCTTTTTAGTCTTTCACTTTTCATTTATGGAGTTGTGAGGTCAATCCCTTTCAGTGATTACAAAAACACTAAAAAGTGCATGAATTATATAATTTTTGACCCGTGAAACTGAAACCTTCTGAAGAAGTACCTTAAAGGTGCACCTTTTACAACAGTAAGCTTGGAGAGTTCCATGATTGCAATCATTCATGTCCTGCTTAAATAGCTATATCATCACTCAAGTTCAAACAAAATCTTTATAAAATTCATAAGTTATCCTTTTAGATTCTCAGCCTTTAGTTCACAAAGCAGGATTCAAACGTATAAATCTGTTTCAACATAACATATTTATCATCCTCCAACATTGTTTTTATTGCTCAGCTGCAATCAAGACTTCCTATATACAAACGGTGGCCAACACAACTCACATAACTGCGAAAGAGACAACACAATTGCAAAAGGGTAATCACAACAACAATACCGGAACCACAACGACAAAATCCAAAAAACGAGGACAAAAGCCGAAGCATAAAGAAAAAAGCCGAAGCAAGACGATAGTAGCTAAAGCACAACAACAAAAGCCGAAGCACAATGATAAAAGCCGAAGTGCGACGACAAAAGCCGAAGCATGACGACATAAGCTGAAACATAACGACAAAACCCGAAGCACAGCAACAAAAGCCGTAGCACGACGACAAAAGCCAAAGCACGACGTTAAAAGCCGAAAATATGTCCTGGTCCAGAACCAGGAACCGCTCTCTGAACTATCTTTTGAGGTGGACTCGGTTTGTGTCCAATCATACTGAGCTCTGGTTTGTTCTGAGTTTTTATCAGTCTGAATAGGATCCACGCTCGGAGTGAAACCACTAGACTAAAACGCCTACTGTAGCTGGGCATTATGGGATGTAAACAAAGTAGTGAAGCAACGATGAGACAAACAAACAGTCGGCATGAAGCATAGCCATAAAAAAAAAAAAAAACACACACACACATTTATTTCACTTTACTTTTTGCCATTTCTGGAAATTCAGCTTCAACAATTCAAAATGCAGTTAAATAAAATAAATTAAATAAAATACTCTGTTGGGTAGCTTAAGCCTTCTTGGTACCTGTCATCATCCAAAGGCTTTTGCAGCTGAAGAAGAAGTGTGTGTCTGTTTTGTTTGCTAAAAAGGTTTTTTTTAAAGTTATTTTTTTTTTCTTATATTTGTCATGAGTTTTTTTCTTTCACCAAACATAATTTTAATTTTGGAGGGCACAAATGAAAGGTAAAAGAGAGGAGTTTAGAGAAAGTAGAAGATGGTAACAGGGCTAACATAATAAAATAACTAGGTAGAAATAGCAGTCTGGAATGGGCGGGGCCTGTCTACACACACACTCAGTAATTACAAACATATCTGTTAGCTAAAATAGAAACTAGTTAAAATGTACACAATACAACTGCAGCTCACACACTTCTGCATATAAACCCACACATGTAAAGCCTTTCATTCTGTCACGCATACTATTAGTGCTAAGGTGAGCTGACACCTGTGCTCAGGTGAGTGTTTATGTTTCGCTGAGATGGATGATGATGGAATGTATAAAGAGGAAGAGCGCCCGGCCATCCCCACACCAAGACCCCTCGCCGAGGCAGCAGCAGCGGCCAGGACCCCCCAACCTCGGCCATGGAGCCGCAGAGAGAAACCGCCCGCCAGGCAATCCCGCCAAACATCCAGACCAGGGCACACAGGACCCCCACAGAGGCCCTCCACATCCAAGAGCAGGAAGGCACAGGAACAAAAAGAGTGCAGGCCCAAGCCCAGCCAGAAGAGCAGCCCCCCCACCACGCCAGGAGGGCCAACGTGAGACCCCATCCCTGAAGAGCTCCCCAACCCCAGATTAGCAGCCCACCACGACTTAGGAGTACTGAGCACCCCCCACCCCAGATATGAGCCAGGGCCCCGCAAGGGAGACCCACCCCATGCTCCAGATGACAGCCGCCCCAGGGCAGAAGGCCAAGGGGAGGGCGAGGTAGGGGTCACTCAACCCCGCCCAGGAGAGGGACACTGAAGAGAAGCTGGGGTTCCAGAGGAGTGATGTAAACAAGGCCCGATTAGGTTCACCCACTGATGGAGTTTTTGGAGAGGCCCAGATCTTGAGAGCAAGGACCAGAACAGACAAGAACAGAATAATATAAAATTCAGCTTTACTATCATTGCACATGTCTTAACTCAGTGTTTCCCAACCCTGGGCCTCGGGGCACACTGTCCTGCAAGTTTTCCATGTTGCCCTGCTTATGCACACCTGATTCAGCTCATCATCAGGCTCAGCAGAGGCCTGACAATGACGGTCATCAAAGGCAGGTGTGTTTGAGCAGGGTTGGATTAAAAAAATGCCGGATACTGTGCCCTGAGGACCAGGGTTGGGAAACACTGTCTTAACTACACAGCAACGAAATGCAGTTTGCATCACATCCAGAGAGTGCTTTAGCAGGTCTAAATATACACTGCTCACAAAAATTAAAAGAACACTTTTTTTATTTATTAACAACAGGTGCACTTCAGTTGCAACAATTAGAAAACCCTCCAAACAGGACTGGTGTTACATGTGGAGGTCATTTCAAGTTTCTCCCTCTTGATCTTTTTTGGCTGGT
>NC_050512.1:4827695-4831299 GCF_002922805.2 Oryzias melastigma | reverse complement strand
ACTGATGTGGTCTACTTTCTTGGTCCTTGTGAGAACCCGAGCAGCAGAGTTCTGAATAAGCTGCAGTTTCCTGATGGATTTTTTTTTGTAGTCCTGTAAAAACACTGTTACAGTAATCAAGTCGACTAAAAATGAAAGCATGCACTAGCTTCTCCAGGTCCTGCTTAGACATCAGATCTTTAATCCTTGAGATATTTTGAGATGATAATAGGCTGATTTAGTGACTGCCTTAATGTGTTTATCAAAATTTAGGTCTGTGTCTATCACTACACCCAAGTTTCTGGCCTGGTTGGTAGTTTTTAGTTGAATAGATTGAAGCTCTGTAGTGACGTCCAACCTTTTTTCTTTAGCCCCAAAGACAATAACCTCAGTTTTGTTTTTGTTTAATTGAAGTAAGTTGTGACGCATCCAGTCATTAATGTCCTCAATGCATTTACCAAGTGACTGTACAGGGCCTTGGTCTCCTGGTGTCAGTCTAATATATATCTGTGTGTCATTGTAAGAGAATATTTTTGATTAAATTCTAATTCCATTTTATTCTTATATGTAACCTTTCAAACAGCCTGGAATTCCAACTCAAGAGGTGGCTGATGTAAAACAGATTTGAATTGTCCTCGGGGAAAGGAATAGATGAAAGGGCTTCGATACACTGTCCCCAGCAGGAGAGCAGGATACTGAGCAGCAGGAGGGCAGGATATGTCCCAAGAGGTTCCTTACATGACATTCCTCCTCACCGGGAGGTGTTAAGACATAGATAACACGTTAACCCCAAGACAAACGCAGGAAGCAAAGGCCTCTGACTGACTAAATATGGGCATGACATGTGACAGGTAGCATTGCCCTGAAGGTGGTTTGATCAGCCCTATAAAAAGCTTACATCTTGTCAGTTCGTCGGAACTCTCTATGAAAGCGCTTCCCTGTGCACTGCGTGTATTATTTTTATTTTTTGTTATTAAACACTTGTGTTAATCTTAAGATGTGTCTGGTCCTCCATCGGATTCTACATTTTTCCACAACATCATCTGCATAGCTATGGTAACTAATGTTGTTCTTTATAACCTGGGCAAGGGGGAGCATGTAGATGTTAAATAGTAAATAGAAGTGGTCCCAGGATGGAGCCTTGGGGCACTCCACATGTAATTTCTATTGGCTCAGAAGTGAAGTTACCAGTTTACACAACATATCTCCTGTTTTCTAAGTATGTTTTGAACCAGTTTAGTACTGGCCCAGTGAGACCCACCCAGTTTTCCAGTCGTCTGAGTAGTATTGCGTGGTCGACTGTATCAAACGCAGCACTGAGATCCAGTAAAACTAGCACTGACGTATTTCCACTGTCTTTATTCAAACGTATGTAATTAGTCACTTTGGTCAGAGCCGTTTCAGTGCTGTGGTTCTGTCTGAAGCCGGACTGGAAGACATCATAGCAGTTGTTATTTATTAGGAATTCATTTAACTGATGGAAAACAGCTTCTTCAATGATCTTACTTAAAAATGTCAGGTTTGATATCGGTCTGTAGTTGTTCATTTGAGTTTTGTCTAGACTGTCCTTTTTTAGGAGAGGTTTGATTACAGCTGTTTTCAGTGGTTCTCGGAAAACACCAGATGTTAATGACAAGTTGACAATCCGGAGCAGGGCTGGTTCCAGGATCTTTGAAACTTTTTTGAAAAAGCTTGTGGGTAGAATATCCAGACAGCAGGAGGAGGAGTTCAGTTGACATAGAATGTCCTGCAGTTCTTTACTGTTTATGGGTTGAAACTGAGCCATTGGGTTTATACTGGTTTCTTGTGGATAGGGTTCATATCCTGAACTTGTAGTTGATGAAACAATTGTTTGTCTAATGTTTTTGATTTTGTCCCTGAAGAATTTGGCAAAGTCATTAAAGGCTTTGGTGGAATAAAGTTCTGGTGCCACTGACACTGGGGGTTTTGTCAACCTGTCGACTATAATAAATAAGGCCCAAGCATTATGGGAGTTTTTGGTAATAATGTCAGAAAAATAGGACTTCTTTGCATTGCTCAGTTGTAAATTATATAAGTGAAATTCCTCTTTATAGATGTCATAATCTATCTGTAGTTTAGATTTTCTCCATCTGCATTCAGATTTCCGACATTCTCTTTTTTTGTTCTTTAACAGAATGGAGTTTCTCCATGGAGATTTTTTCCTACCAGAGATCACCTTCAGCTTACTAGGAGTAATACTATCCATGATATTTGACATGCTGGAGTTAAACCTATTAACAAGTTCTTTGACTGAATCCCCTGAGAGGGGAGGAGTCAGAGAGAAAATCTGGTTGAACATCTCACTAGTATTTTCAGTTATATACCGTTTTGTGATCTCCTCCCTCAAAACATTTGTGTGTACTGGAATTGTGCTCTCACAGAAAACACAGCAGTGATCAGACAGACCTAAATCACATACAATAACCTTAGAGATGTTCAGACCTTTGGAAATCAATAAATCAAGAATATTCCCTCTGTTGTGAGTGGGCTCTGTTACATGTTGAGTCAACCCAAAATTGTCCAGAGTGTTTATCAGGTCCTTAGTCCCTTTGTTCTCAAGATTTCCATAATGGACGTTAAAATCTCCAGCCATGATTATACAGTCAAAATCAAGATAAATTATAGACAGCAGTTCACTAAACTCAAGGTTAAATTCTGCACAGTATCCAGGGGGGCGGTAGATATTTATAAATATGGTTTTGAGTGAGGCCTTCAGCTGTAGGGCTACATATTCAAAACATGGAAAGTTTCCAAAAGATAACTTTTTACACTGAAACATTTTATTGAACAAAACTGCAACCCTTTGTTAACAAAGTTTATTAACACATTTGTAAACCTTACTACCAGTTTACTAATATGGTTTTTGATCACACTTTAGAGAAGGTGCTTCAAAACATTTAATAAATGTTAACAAAGCTTATTAACACATTTATTCAAGGCCTCGTGCAGTGGCTATAATTTTTTTTAAATTTAGAAAGTTAATGGAACTTTGAAAACGAATCTGATAAAAATATGCACTTAAAATGATCTAGCGCAATTTTATTGATCATTTTATGGTCGTGCACAGCTTTAAATTTGGGCGATAGGTGGTGATGGGCGGGGGCTGAGCGTGACATCACTTCAGGGATCCCAGAGTGTAAACAGCAAGGCCGCCGGTTTGAGAAGCGACGTAGACCACGATTTAGCGGATATTTCTTTGGATGAAGGTGATGACCCTTGATCAAACACGGAAATTTTAACGACACAGGGTTCGGAGGGTGTACAGCCCTACCAGTTTGAACCGGAGGTTTCCTCATCTGAGGATACAGGGGCTTCGGATGACGATGGTGAAAACTCATACAGCGATGGGGGGGAGCAAGCGGAAGCCGAAAGGAGGCTGCAAGATTTGTCATGGTTTGTATTTTACACACCGCCCGTCGCTACTACCGATTGGATGGTTTAGTGAGGTCCTCGGATCGGCCCCGCCGGGGTCGGCCACGGCCCTGGCGGAGCGCCGAGAAGACGGTCAAACTTGACTATCTAGAGCAGGGGTCTCAAGCTCAAATCAGCCGGGGGCCGCTGGAGACAGAATCTAGGTGAGGGTGGGCCGCATCAGGATTTTCAC
>NC_050512.1:4820383-4824780 GCF_002922805.2 Oryzias melastigma | reverse complement strand
GAAGTCTTGCTTTAAAACTTCAGATTTTTGCTTGGACACATCATTTGACCCTGTGTGTAGGAAAACTGTGGATACTTTGCCACAGTTTGCAGTATTCTCTCCTGCATGTCACTGACCATATCGCTTGGAAAGCACAGGACTTTAGTGTTCCTGCTGCAGAACCACTGAACATCTTTTACAGTGGAATCACCCACAATCAGAGTCTCAGGCCGAGCCTTCAGCTTTCTTTCTGGCCGTTTACCTTCTGATGGGTTACAGGTCCTCCTCGTGCTGCTTTCCAGTGGATGCTCGTTGGGTTATCCGGGGTCATCTGACAGTGGAGCAAATCTGTTTTGCAGCGTCACCGCTCCGTTCATGCTTGGCTTCTTTCCTGTCCTCTGGTGTACGGGAGTAGATGAGGTCCTCTGTCTCGTAGGAAGAGAAGGCCAGTCAGCCTCAGAGGCTTCAGCTCTCCGCGGGGGGTCGGTGCGCCCATGTCCTCCAATTCTCGAGGTGTTTGATTTGTTTTTTGGCTTTGCTCCAAGATGGTTCCAGGGAGGATTATCTTTTGATTGTTTGTTACTGTCCACAGATGTTGCCTTTCTCTGTGTAAAATCTGTGCCATTTAGCTGTGTGTTAGCTTTCTCTTCTCTGCTGAGATGAGGTAGTGGCAAAGTTGTGTTGTTTCCATAAAGTCCATTTACCTCCACGTTCACTTCTATGTGGTGAACCTTTGTTTCCAGCGCTGTAATCTTCGCTAGAAGGTCTTGGTAATCATTTGTGGAAAGGAAAAGCATCTTGTTGCTAGTAAGCCTTGTGTTAGCTGCTGCTCCGTATATCAGGCTTCAGCTGTGTGAAGGCCAAGTACACATAGTGCTCAAGATAAAATGTTTTAAGAGGAATGCAGGAAAAATCCTTTTGTTTAGAGTAAAAAAGAAAAAAAATCTGACTTGATGGTTTAAACGTATTCAAAAGTTATTGCTGGTGTGGTTAAAAAAAGGAAAAAGGAAAATAATCAGCGAAAATTAAAAGCAGAAGGGGGAGCAAAGCACTGTGCATCCGCACTCTAGCAAAGCAGTAAGTAAGATCAGGAACAGTAAATTACAGAAATGTTTAAGCCAAAGACTGTACATTTTACACATTCAACAAACTCAAAGCTTTTTTGTGCTCCCAGTAGTGGTGATTTTTATGTTTGAGCCGAAGTTACAGAGAGACAATTGATTCACTCTGATTTGTGCATACATAATTCTTGATTTGTGTGTGCATAAGAGAGAAGAAGGAATAAACCTTCCATCAGACTCATTTTGAAAGTTCAACGGCCACCTGTCAAAATGAGTTTGATGGAAGGTTTATTCCTTCTTCTCTCTCGTATTGTTGATTTGTTCATGAATAATTCTTGTTTTGAGCATAACTTTGGATTTACGCATGCGTAATTCTTGATTTGTAACCAATATAATACATTATGTGCCATGATTGCAGCCACCACCGACCCTTTCCGAACTTCGGGTGTTTAGAAGGGTCAAGTGCCGCCATATCTCTTTAAGAAAGTGGGAAAATGTCAAATTTCAGTTCAAAATGTCTGAAAAGAAAACTCGGATGACCCAGCATTCTACCAGCATTTAAACGCATCACTAAATGTAGAATCTTTGAGAGATGAAGGGTTTAACATCAGATTTGTGCGTAACTGAGGTTTTGTGTGTGTGTGACAAGAGATTTGTGCAAATTTTTTTAATATTTGCGTGTGTAATGAGGGTGTAATTTTAATTTGTGCATGTGTAAATTGTATATTTTTTTCATTTTGTAATTTTTGTACATGATGTATTAAACAAGCTACAAATCAAGAATTGTGTGTGCATAAAGTGGGGTGATGCTTATTTGTCTTCTCCATAGAGTATCACTGGCATCACTTACATCATCTCGTATTGATGCTTCCACAGATTGCGTTCTGTTGAAACTCTTCCATTTATTTGCTGCTCTGCCACTGCAGCTCCAGAGCTTTTTCCAGGGTCAGGGTCGGTGCCGTGATGGTGGGAAAGGTTAGTTTTCATTTCCTGCTGACAGCTAAAAGAATGACGAGCCATCCAGCTCCTCATCCGTCAGCTGATGAAGAGATTTGAACTGGGATGTTGACACACATTGAGTTCCTCCTGTTTCAGGAGATTCACACAAGACATCCTCCTTCCAGGTACGGAGCTGTTGGGACCAATTTTGATTCTACATGAAGATCGATGAGACAGAGCTTGAGCTTCTCATGAGCTCATGTGTCTCTATTGATCATTTTGGATTTTCCAGTTTCAAATTCCCATACACTGAGCTGAGCGTTCGTTTGGGTTTCCCTGAAGCTTTTCAGTGCTCTACTGGAATACATCTAGGTTTTAAAAGCAGTTCTGTTTTTTCGCTCTTTGTTTTGTTTAACTGTAGCTGCTGAGTTAGACTGTTGTGTGAGGATTGTGTCTGTTAGTCTGGTTTGGTTGGTTTATGTCCTGGTTGTGTGTCTGTCTGTCACAGTAATCATTCACTGCTCAGATCATGGTCCTCAGTGAAGCTTAATATGGGTATTTTTATTCTACTGACTTATGTTTTTTTATGTGTTTATAAGTTTATACAGCACCAACAGTCGGCTAACCGTCTACGTTAGCTCTGTTAGCTTAGCTGTTTTTCTTTTGTCATCTTATTTTAAACTAATTTCACACTCGTTTTTTTTTTAACAAAACTAGTGAGTGGAATTGCATGTCTGCTACTTCTTTTAGGGATGATTTCCACCACTTCTGGGTCTAAAATGATCCACTGCTGCATTGCTTATACGGCCGGCTCTTGTAGCCTGACAACAACCACAAAATGCGGTTGGGAGATCACTGTGTTTTGATCTGTTTTATTAGATTTCAACAGCTGTGGCTATCAAGGTAATTGTCCTGTTATGGCATCAATACCATTTTTAGGATTTCTATTATATTTTAGTTAAAAAAATACATTTTAACAGACATACGCAGTTTGATCATGCGATGTTCCGGCACTTGATGTATCAGCCTGTGACCCAATGACGGAATTTTAACAGTATGTGAAAACTGCTACTGAAGTTTTTAAGGCTAATTTTTAATTTAGCTAATATTTTAGCAACGTGTTAGCTTTTTTTGGTCTAATTCTGAGTTAAAACAATAGTTCAACAATGTGCTAGCATTTTTGCCTAATTTGGAATATTCTGATGTCTTTTGGGCTAATTCCGAGTTAAGGTAGCATTTTATCAGTGCGTTAGTTTTTTGGCTAATTTAGCAACTACTGACATTTTTTGGTCTAATCTTGAGCTAAGTTCATATTTTAGCAACATGCTAGCTTTCTGGGCTATTTTGGCGTCTACTCAGGCTTTTGGGGCTAATTTTGAGCTGCAATTTTTCTTGGTTTTCACACAAATTATTTGTTTCTAAATAAAATAACTGTTGAATTGTGGCAGGAAGTTTGCTTTTTTCAAATACAATGGAAACGATGTTATACATGTTATCCACTTTAATCCATTATACAAGTGAAACACCAATACAAACAAATCTTTGTCACTTTGAACAACTCCAGCTGACAGTCTTCCCCTGTCACAGAGATGTCTTGGGTCATTTTTGATCTCGGCAGGGGCAGAGATATGGGGAAAGGCAACGTTAGTGTCATTATTGGCAAAAAGTAATAAAAAATCAATACAAGCTACTTTAAGAATAGCAAAAATAGCATAATACTAGGGCTGTCACATTTGTCGCATTAATTACGCGTTAACTTGACATGTACGTGACGCAGACAATTTTTTTGACGCATTAATCGCGGATTTTCTCATACGTGCCTTTCCACACCGCGCACGCAGGCGTCCCTCTTTGCCCTCTAACTCACCGGCTGCTCTCACTAGATCACGGGCGGGTCTCCAACCACCGAGCTGCTAGCTGTTTTTAATTTTTCTCCTTTTTTTATTTTATGTTTGTTTATTTGATTGTAAAGCGCTTCTGAGCTGCAACACATGAAAAGTGCTTAGAGATAAATAAAGACTGATTGATAAGATCAGTTTGTTGAATAATATCCAAATAGTCAGATTATACTCAGACTTACTTTCTGTTCTGCCAAATGTCAATATGAAACATGAACAAGTTTTAAAATTACTATTACGGCTGATCATCACTGCTTTTACTGGGATTGTAAATGAAGAATAATACTGTCCAGTTGCAGAAAAAATTAAATCACTTTAAATAGCAAACTAATGAAAAAGCAAAAACATTTAGTTTTACATGCAGTAAAACCATCATCACAGAATGAACAAGTTACTCAGGTCCTGTCTCATCATGTAACAAAAATAAAAACAAACCCCAACATATCCCCTTCCTCATACAAACATGCAATAGGGTGAAGGGGAGGGTGTCTGTATTGCAGTGCGCTGCGGGGGGTGGACT
>NC_050512.1:4809002-4818801 GCF_002922805.2 Oryzias melastigma | reverse complement strand
TGTGACAGTAAAATCTGCCCAACACAAGAAGCTCTCAGCCCACATCTGTTGGCTCAGCTGTTGGACAGGACAAGTTAAGAAAAAGAGAAAAAAAATAAAAAATAAAAATAAAAAGTAAAAAAATAAAAACAAAAAAGGTATTTGAACTGCTGTTTGTGAATTAATTTTTTTTCAGATATATTGGGGCGGCCGTGGTGCAGTGGTAGGGCGGTCGACTCCTGATCAGAAGTGAGCGAGTTCGACTCCCGTCTTGCTCGCCCATGTGTCGAAGTGTCCGTGGGCAAGACACTGAACCCCGAATTGCCTCTGGTGGGAGGTTGGCGCCAGTGTTCGGTGCGGAGCCACCACCAGTGTGTGAATGTGTGTGTGAATGGGTGAATGGGTCTGTTACTGTGAAGCGCTTTGGGCCCTGGGAGGAGGGTAGAAAGCGCTACACAAGTGTACGCCATTTACCATTTACCATATTGAAAATGTTCTCGTATTTTTTCATTGTATTTTTTATTTTCATGTATTGATTAACTGTGGTGATCCCTGACAGGATAATACAAAAAGAGAACAAATGGTAAATGGCGTATAGCGCTTTCTACCTTCAAGGGCCCAAAGTGCTTCACAGTCACAGACCCATTCTCCCATTCACACACACATTCACACACACATTCATACAAAAAGAGAACAACAACAGAGTTTGCATTACAGTTGGTGATGGCACAGGAGAACATTTTGAATTGGCCCTTCATGTCATAAACGTTGCTGATCCCTGCTCTAAATAGACTGTAGAGATGAAAATAAACATACAATCACAACGTATACACACACACACACTTTTAGTTCTAATGTTGTTCTCTGTCTTTCATTGTCAGGGGACCTTTGTGTTCACCATGCATTACAACTCAATGCAAACTGTAATGCAGAGAAAGCCAAAACAACAGGTATAACTGTAACCCTGAAATTGGCTTGAAATAAACCAAAATCCCAGCTGAAAATATTCTTCATACATTGTGCGGTAGTCTGCATTTTGTCCCAATTATTTTTCCAATCTTCTGCCAGCCTCGGATGTCGCTGCCTTGGATTCTCTGTGACCAACTCCCTGGAAATTCACTTTACGTTTCCTTTCTTTTGTTTGTGTAAAAACACGACAGCTCATTAGGACCTCCCAAATTGTCTTTCTTGTTTTACCTTTGAATTTCAAGTTCAGGAAGACGTTCTTTGTTCATTTTCAGGCATTTTTAAAAAGTTGCTTCTGCAAATGAATTCTGTGTTCCTGACCAATGTTTTCCAAGTTTTCTGACGAGAATCCTGTACAAGTCTTGTGTGTTTAGCAGATGGAATCAGATATCTGGAGGCATTATCATGTATGTGGCAGAACTTCAGTTGAAATTCTGTATAAAAATTTCTTCAAAGCTGCAGACAGAATCAATCATCTCATATTTTCTAACACTGCAGTTTGTTTAATTTTTTTAGCATAAAAACATCCAATTGTGGTCCAAAGCTCTTGACTTAAAAAGTCTCATCAAGTATTGATGAATCAGGATTTACATCGTGGGTCATTTCTTGTAACTTACTCTCTTCCATAAAACCTGTTTTTTCCCTGACTAAAAAGAAGCCATTTCCCACAATTTTCCAATAAATATCAATCTTCTGTATTACACAGACAAGAGCTTTATTAACCAAACTGACAACTTTGATTTTTGCAAATGTGCTAAAGTGCTTGAGGGTGAACTCTGAAAGCCAACTATAATTGACAGTCTTCCTCTGACAATCGGTTCCCTAATTAGACTGTTCTGGAAATTCAGCTGCAGGTGTTTAATTAGTCAAAACTGTAATTTTTCTTGAAATGAGAAGTGATCATCTACCTCTAACTTTAACAAAAGCTCAACTTCATTCCTTTAGGACTTGCTCTCCACTTGAAATCTACTTTGCTTTGTAACAATAATAATAATAATAATAGTTGTATTTTTTGCTCCATGATTGATATTTCTATATTAGTATTAGAAGTTTTTAACTACAAATCACAATTTTAAACTTGATTCCTGCACACATCTGTACCTTGAGTCTGGTGTTACATGTTGCTGGGAGTTTTTAGTTTATAAATTTGTGGTTTGAACTCTTATCCCTTTATCTTGACAACATTGATATTTATACACGTTGAAACTAACACCCATGAAGCGGCATTCATACCAAATGCTATTTGCGTGCCAAATTCTCTTTTTCGCCGTGGGGCAAATTCTCTGCTTGCCGCCTGTCGAAAAATGTGTATCTGAGCTTGTTGCGGTGGCTGCGTGTGGGAGGAGCTACAACCAAATGTTTTCCGCCTGATCGCTACATGGAGCGCTGTGTTTATCTCATTTTCAATGCATGGATGACACAGATGATGTTTAGAGATTAAGATTTTTTATTTGAGCAGTTCAACAAATCTGTTATCTGTTATCTGTTATCATACAGTATATCCATGTCTGGATTCATAAGATCATTTTGTCACGGCAGCCCCTGCCTCCGCTCCTCCCACCGCTACTGCTCATCAGGTTGATCAGCTGCACCTGTCTGTCCTCCTATATATCTCTGTCTCCCTGCTCCTATCACTGCAGGAACGTCTCGCTATTCAGCCCGACTACCAGCTCTAAGCGTCACAGTCTGCTAACCGCTCCTGTCTCATGGTTCAGGAATTCAAGCTCTCTGCCTGCTTACCTGCCTGCCTTCACGTCCCGTGCATTCACGCTGTGTTCCCGCGACAACGCTGCTACTCCGCTGGAATTGGATTCCTGCTTCCTCCACGCTGCAAGACCTGCTCAAAGCCTGTCCAAAGATCCTGTTGCTGCAAAGATCTCTTCTTGACGGATTACCCCACTCAAGACCGCTACAAACTTCCACAAACTAAAGACTCTTCCTCTCCACTCATTCTGCTCTGCTCTCCGACGGCGCCCTCATCTGCGGCTTCAGCACTCCCTGGTGTCTGGCGGCGTTACTGCACCCTGCCTGTTTCCATCTCATCATCCTTCAGCAATAAATGACTGAACTTCATCCACTCCTGGGTCTGTCATTTTTGGTTGGTCTCGTGACCTGCCCTGACACATTAAGAGATTCTCCTGATACAGTGAGTTTCATTCCAGCTGCGTCTGGATGACAGATGCTTCCGCAGTATTTCTGTCTCTCTCTGACGGAGTTGCTGTCCTGAAACAAACCGAGGGGTAAAAAAAATCAAATAAAAGCAATAATAAAATGAGGGGAACTTTATTATTATTGTCTCTATGAAAATAAGAAAAATATCTGGCCGATCAGGCTGCCTCCTCAATGCTGCAGCAGCTCTCTTTCTGGCCACAGGCACGCCTCCCAGGAACCAGCATAGCGAGCTTGATTGTTCCAGCTCCATGAGCCTGCAACAGACTGTCTAGGAGGGTATACCCGCCTTCGCCCGACAGTAGCCAGTCGGGCTCCAGAAACCCCGCTGCCCCTAAAGGGAAACAGCGGGTTAAGAAAATGGTTGGAAGTGAAGGAGGAGAACTATTGGACCGATCCACATGTTGGGTGTATGGAACTGCTGTCAATGAAAACATCACAAACACAAAGTTAAGCCTCTATTTGGTTGAGGCGCCATGTGACCTAATCAAAGTTTAGATGCTTGAACTCTGGCCAGGCTGCCCAAATCGCAGAGCTTCAAGGCCGCCGCGTCCGTCGCTCAAATCGAGCCGCAGGACCTCAGATCCTGTCTGGCCGCCTATGCCACGCAAATCGTGTTTGGTGTGAACGCAGCTTTAGCCACTCACACTTTCTCAATTCTCAACAAACTCATCAAAGCTTCACGATAGTGTTTTATGGGGAAAAAAAAACTGCATCCCCTGCTTCCCATCATGCATGACCTTTGGGGAAACAGAAAATGTCTTTCTCCAACAAAATCATTTTTTACATTTTTTTTATCTATTTGACAATCACAGTGAGTTTATAGTTCTACTGGTTTAATACTTTTTGTTCTATGCATAAAAGCAACTGCCATGATCAGAGGTAAACACAGTGTGTGAAGGTGACAATGAGATACAAGTTTAAGGCCACGTAATCGTTCTTCATTGTTATGACTGAGAGACTGTGAAGGCCTCAGCAGCTCAGAATCGGGTCAGAGTTCACCTTCAGCGGTTTTTTGAGTTCACAAATCACATTTTGCTTGAATTAAAGGGTCAGACATGTGAAATCCCACAGTTTTCAAAGTCTTTCATGGATTTTATTTTCAGAGGCTTCGTAAGGTCCGGTGGTCCAAGTGGTTTTACAAAGATTCTGGAGATCAGAATCCACGTACTGTGAATCTGTTTCTTTTTGCGTAATATTCTTGTGTGCTTCGCCAGATCAGCGTGATATTTAGAAAGATGTTCATTAAGATACACATTAGACTCCTTCAGGTGTTTGCGTTGTTTCATCAGAGCTATCTTGTGCTTTCGATTCACAAACCTGATCTGGATCGCTCGCTAGTTCATCCGTATTCTTTCTCCGAGGAAGCGGAAGACAGACCTCAACAGTAGACTGAAAAAAATATAACCTTGGCTAAACTTAAAAAAATTTAAGTAATCTGTCACACCTAATATTTTTTCATAGTAGTCTGGGTCTCTACGCTAACCAGTCGCCCGGTAGTGAGTAGTGAGTTCTGCTGCACAGCGGCCAGACTACTGAGGCTCCACCTAAGGCAGTGTGGGCAAACACAGATGGGGCCACCAGGGAACCCGCTGACAGACCCACCTGGGGCCAACAATTCAGCCCAAAGGTAAACCATATGGGGCCCACAGTCTGCTAGGATGGACTAAAATTTTAAAAGGTGAATGCAATACAAAATCTGCAAGTTTCCTTTTCCTTTCAAGACATTTCTGAAAAATTGCACACAAAACAATATTCCAACACAAAAAGTGACACTTGTTTTACTTTCAAGGTCCTTCCTCTTTTCAGTTTTGAAAAACAAACATTTAACAGGAAATAAAACCACTTCCCAGGTTATCAGCAGTCATGCTGATAGACCCAGGGTCTAACAGGGACACATGTTAATACTATAAACACAAACATCAAAACATTTTTCTAGTCGTTTTTTTTTAAGCACCAACTGAAATATACAAATCCGATAAGAAAGTTGAACTCAACCACTGAACTGAAGCTGGGTGCTCAGTCTGTAAACTCTTGGCGACATTTTTTTTCCACCAAGCTCCATGAGAACTTTTTGAATGAATTCAAAAGTGTACTTCAGCTTTTTGGGATATTTTAGGTCGGGTGCATAACTGAGTTCAAAGGACGTGGCAATCGCTGTTGCAACAGAGGGCACTGCACTCAGGACCTGTTTTCCATCGAGGACTATCTTGATATCTGTTGGTGGAGAAAAAGGATCCTCTCTCCCAATGACAAAGATTGCCATGGATTCAAGCAGAACATCACTGTCTGGCACATCCTGCAGAAAAAGAAAACAAAAAAAAAAAACTAGGATAACTAAAACACTGTAGACCTCTATAGAGGAATTTTCTTTGGTACAACTGACAATATTTACATTAATAAATGAATGGATAAAACAGAAAATAATGAAAAAATAAATAAGTAAAACTAACCACTTGGGAATGAATAATTGGATATCATAATTATTACCACATTTACTTATTTGAATCTCCATCTATTTTTACTTTTCTTAACTATATTTTCCCTCAAAAGTGTATTATGACAAGGGAGGCATTTCCCACACAGGGTGAAAGCCTGATTGGTCAGATTTCCTATATCAGCTGTTAGCTAATGTTCTAAAACACATTGTGTCCCCAAGTGGGAAAATCAATATGAAATATTTGTTAATACTGAGCCTTTGAATGGAGAGAAATGGATCAATCCTTTTTTAACACACCTCTGCAATCCCTGCTTGGAGATTATCCTCTCTTGAAGAAACATTTAAGCATGCAACAATTACCTACCTGGATATCTCTGCCCTTAGAAACATGGTTCAAAATACTTAAGGATAAAAATATAGAGAAGGGTGCTAGAATTCTACGATGGCCAGTCTATGATACAGAATTTATACCTGCAAACATAGACAAGGGGTTTAAACAGTGGTTACACAAAGGTATTACAGGTTACTGGAAAATTTCAGAAAAAAACATACTTAAAAGTTACAAACAGCTACAAGAAACATATGGTTTGGGAAAACAAGATTTTTTTAGATTCCTTCAACTCAGAGATTACTTTGACAAACATATTAAACCAACAAACAAAAAACAGGAGGAAATTGATCTGATTAAGATTTTAGTTGACTCAAGTAAAGGTAACACAATTAAAAAACAGATATCTAGACTGTATTCCTCCCTACAGATAACAAGAAACCTTTCTACAACATGTGTTAAAGTCAGATGGGAAAAAGAGGCTGAAGTGGTAATATCAGACGATGACTGGCTCAACATTTGCAAGAATGCAATGACTACCTCTTGTTCCAGTATGTGGAGAGAGTTCACGTGGAAAAACATAATTCGCTTTTTTATTACCCCAAACATATCAAGTAAGCATCAAAACAAACCAGATGAAGCTCGATGTTGGCGGGATTGTGGAAATAAAAGGGCAGGACCTTTTCACGTGTTTTGGAACTGTGATAAAATCAGACCCTATTGGTCAGAGGTGATTAGAACAATAAATAATATAACCGGATTAGGTTTACCAAATGACTTTACTGTTATCTACCTGGGCAACCTACCCCAGGATGTACAGCACTCTAAAAAATACCTCTGTTTAATCTTGTTGGCTGGGGCAAGAAAGGCCATTACCCGGAAATGGCTGAGCAAGGATCCCCCCACCCCATCAGACTGGACGATAATTGTTAAAGATATATATCTTATGGAGAGACTAACCTTTACTTTAAGACTTAAAACAAACTCTTTTTTTACATACTGGGAAAGCTGGACTGACTACATAAGTCAGAACAATATATAGAGATGTTAAACCTTGTGTGTACCTGTTGACTTATCTGGGTTTTTTTTCTTTTTTTTTTGTTTCTTTTTAATTCATTAACTAGACACAAGGAGGGCACTAAGTGTATATATGAACAAACAATGTCAATGTTAACTCTAGTTGCTCTAACCTTTTGGTGTTGAGGTCTGCCCTTTTTTTTCTCTTTTTTTTTTTTCCCTTACTTTGTGTGTGCGTTTTGTTTACATTGTTATTGTTCCAAAATCCAAATAAAAATTAAAGTTTAAAAAAAAAAAAAATACTGAGCCTTTATCAAAATTTCAGCCAAACACAAAGCCAGACTAAACACTCCGTTGTGAGGTTCTAGCCTCTAGCCTTGCTAGCTCCCTGGTTAATGGGCCCCTCAGACCTGGAGGGTTAGCCTTTCCTGCGCTGCTAACTCTCACCACCTGAAGCATTTCTGCTTTTGCCGGTCAATCACAGGACAATAGGGATGTGCCTGGTGTCTAACCAGCATTTATTGATGGCGAGATATCAGCATGGTTCAGCTGGGCTACCTTTGATTATTTGCTGGACTGAGTAATTCCTCCCAAATAGGCCCTACCTGCTGGTCTCAGAAAGCCAAAATCCCAAAGACTCTATAGAGGAAATACAGTTATCATTAATTCTATTTGTCAGAAATACTATTCTTGCACAGGTACCTTTTTTCAACAGGTTCTTTCTAATCTTTTTTTTTCTTTATTGCAAGTTGTTCAAGTTAGAAACTGGTCAATCAGGTGCCCTAATAAAATAACAAGTCATCTGAGAATGCCCAGGCAGTAAAGGAAATTATCGTGTGAATGTACAAGGATAAAAAATACTAAATTGAAGCAAAAAATATTGTTTTATTGTATATGTTTTACTTACCTCGGCAACTTGCCGCTCTGAGTAGCAGTCCAGGTCTGACACAGCCGTTCAGAAAATGGCCGAAGTAGGCTACGGCCCGCCAAAAATAATTTTTCATAGTGCGCATGCCCACATCCAATTCAACCTAATAATGTTGGTTTCATGAAATGTAAAAAAAATCTACTTTGGTGACCTGCTATCATTTACGTTATGGTAAAGTAAACATTGTGACAGATACATAGCATAACTCAAAAAGATTACTTTTAAAAGAGTAAATTAATATTTTCAGATTAATATAATGAGGAAAAACCCATTAAACTGATGACAGCAAAGGTTTACTTTTTTCAGTGTATTTAGGTCCAAGGAAATCCCTTTAGACGCAAGAAATTCTCCAACTTGATTCTCCACGGTCACGTTAGCATCTGTCACAGCTCCGTTAGCTTCCATGCTAGCGCTGGTAGCACCAGGCCGCACCCAGGGTTGTAGTTGAAGTCCCGCGAGAATCACATTATTCATCCGTGCTTGTTGATCCATGTCATGCATCCTCCTCTCCAGGAGATCTTGGCGATTATCTTGTTGTTCGTTACGTGCTTTTTCTTGACGGAAATCTTCCAGGAGTTGTAGCAGCGGTGATAGCTTAGCTTGAAGTTCCAGCAGAGCTGCTAGCTTAAATTCAGAGAGAACTGCCGGGGTTAGCTTAGATTGTATGTCGGCTAACGCGACTTTGAGCTCTGCCAGATCGGCTTCAAGATTTTTCTTCTGTGCCATGTTCAACTCTCCTCATTGCGGTAGTTGTTGCTGCAGCTCGGTGATTAAAGTCGCTTGTGGGGAACTTTAAAAAACTTTAAAAGCCGAAGAGTTGAGGAGAGCTGGAGACACACGTCTGCTCGTGCCCCGGAACCGGAAGTTTTTGAGAGGTAACATATAAAAAAAGAGTAAAGTAAGAAGTAACAAGGAAAAAGTCTGATTCCAACTAGGGTACAGAATCTATGTGGTGTGCTTGTGTTAATGGGTGTTAAGTAGGGTGACTGCTTGAGTGAAAAAAGCTCAGTCTGGAGGTTTTTGACTGTAGAGCGGAGGGAAAAAACAAGGAATCTAAGTACAGGTAAGAGTTTATCAAAGCACAGAGGGCTGAATACCCTCCCAAGATAAGCGGATGGTGTGGCAGGGTGATGGTGTAAGAGACAGTCTTAAATAATATAATAATAATACATTTTATTTCAAGCACCTTTCATGACACTCAAGGACACTATACATAAAACAGAATAAATAGACATAAAAACAGAGCACAATAAATTTAAATAAAAATAAATAAGCCTCAGTTTCCCAGGGCAGAAATCCACAAAAAAATGTCCACGGCAAAATCTGGAGTAAAAGCATGTGAAAAAAGTTACTTCAGCCGGAGAGATGCGGCAACAGTCATGCCAGCGTCCACTCAAACCAGAAACAACTACCTCGCTCTGGCCCTCCTCCCACGGTGGGGGGGCTGCTCCTCTGGCTGGCCTGGGGCCTGTACTCTCTGTGTTCCTGTGCCTTCCTGCTCTTGAGTGTGGGGGGCCTCTGTGGCGGTCCCGCGTGCCCTGGTCTGGGTGTTTGGCGGGATTACCCTACGGGCGGATTCTCTCCGCGGTTCCATAGCGGGTGTCGAGGGGTCCAGGCTGCTGCTGCCCGGTGGGGGTTCTGGCGTGGGGATGGCCGGGTGCTCTCCCCCTTTGTACATTCCATTATCATCCACATTTGCACATCATAAATATTCACCTGAGCACAGTTGTCAGCTCACCTTTGCACTAATAGTTTGTGTGACGGAATGAAAGGCTTTATTTGTGTCGATTTGTATGATTAAGTGTGTGAGCTGCAGTTATATTGTGTACATCTTAACTAGTTTAAATGTGGAGACTATCTTAACCAACAGGTGTGTTTGTAACTACAGAGTGTGTGTGTAGACAGGCCCCACCCATTCTAGTTTACTATTTAGACCTGGATATTTGATCATGTTGTTTCCTTCTGTTGCCAT
>NC_050512.1:4801408-4808918 GCF_002922805.2 Oryzias melastigma | reverse complement strand
CTTTGGCTTGCCCGGCGGATTTTTTACAAGACAAGTTTTTTGTCTGGTTATGATTCAAAACAATTTGACGAAAGAAATACTCAGAAATGTATCTCCTCCATTATCAGAAAAATGCCACAAGAACATATTAAAAACAGCAAAATTGTGATTTTCATTGGAGTGGGTCTTTAAATAATTCAACCGGATTCTCCTAAAACACAGAATTCCCCACACATTTAATTCAAACTCACATTATTGTTATCTGTGACATTCTCATGAATGTAAAAGCAATGCCTGACACTCAAGAAAAGTTGACATCTTTATCAAAAATGCAGTTGTTGCTCCTTCAGATGTACAGGCAGATCACTACATTCGTTTTAGAGAACTCCAGGGAAACAAAAATCTGGCAGATAAGAAAAAACGCAACAGTTTTGTTTAAATGTTGGACCGTCTGACACTTATACACTTGTGTTCAGCAACAGATCTGGGTTGAAAACTAATCAACCTGGAAAAAAGAAAAGATGCAGGAGAACAAGCACTTTTTCTATAGAAAAACAGTTTCACTCTAAAAACATGTTTGACCTTCAGTAACAGATTTCACACAGTGTTTTGTTCATGTGCTAAAAGGACAAATTATTTTTGCAACAATATACCATAAAGCACTATAGTGTGTGGGTTTCAAGAGCAAAAAAATAAATAGAGAAGCTGTCCTAAACTGAAGCTTAATGATCAGCAGAGAAAGATCTCGCCTGCCTGAGAGCACGCTGCTTTCAGTTCAACACAAGCAGCAGGACATCTGAGAACAAGAGAAATACATTTTCACTCTCAGGTGTCTATGAAGGAAACCCCAGGGCTTCAGAAAATACATTTCTGTCAGCAGAGCTGCTCTTTGGGACAAGAGTCAAGCAGACTGTGCTCCATCGTGTCCATCCTCATCATTAGCTGCATTTCCATTACACATATGTGCTCAAAACTTTATCAAAATTCTAGAAATGTTGGAAAAACACAATTTTCCAATCACACCGTTTCCATTAAATCATAGGTATTCATATAAACACAAACCTACTTATGTTATAAGTCATTCAAAATCACAGCCTGACGCCAAGTTTTTCATCTGGTGTTCACTACTCTGGATTATACTTTTTCCGTGCCATCGACCTGCGGCGGGTCTTCATCATTATGCAGCGGATGAGCTTCTCCACCTTCGCTCCTGCTTGCCCGACCCGTCCTCATTCCCGCCAGCATTACTCCTCTACCCGGACATCGCTCTCCTGCCTCGCCCGAGATACCAGCACCGCAGTTCTCGCAGGCATTATCAGAACAACCATTCCAGATGTCCTACCTCATTCTGGTCCACTAGTCGCCGCCGTCCCCGCAGCATTGGCCGAGCTGTCAGTCCCCGCCGCCGCGCACTAACCGGCCTCGCCAGGTTGGCGAGCGCCGCCGCTTCGCGTGAGCCTGCGGCTGTCAGTTTTGGCCTGCTCAACGTCCGTTCCCTCACGGACAAGGGACACTTGATCCACGACCTCCTCACCGATCGAAACTTGGATTTCCTCTGTTTAACAGAAACCTGGCAACAACCCAACGACTCCTCTCATCTTAACAGCTCCACTCTCGGAGGGTTTGTTTATCTTTCCAAATCTCGCGGGTCCCGCTGTGGTGGTCTCGCGATACTTCACCGCGAGAAGTGGAAGGTTCTCCCTCTGACTGTTCCGCCGTCCACGTCAATGGAGTGTCTTGCGGTGCAGCTTCCCGGGCCCACACCCACCATTATTGCTCTGATTTACCGGCCCCCCAAGACCAACCTGGATTTTATCACACACTTTAGTTCTCTTCTCGCCCACCTCTCATCTCTCTCCCCAAACGTGATTTTACTTGGAGATTTTAACATACACATGGACAATCCTAACCTCCCACTCACCAAAGACTTCTCCTCAGCACTGGACAGTTTTGGTTTCCTTCAAGCTGCAAATTTCCCCACTCATGCAAAAGGCCACACCCTGGACTTAATCTGCTGCTCTGGCCTCACCCCATCAAACTGCACTGCTGCTGATCCCCACATCTCCGACCACTTCTTAGTTTCCTTCTCTATACCTGTTCTTCTCTCCTCAGTCAAACTCCCCCGTCTTATCAGCTTCCGAAACCTAAAGGACATGAACACTACTACCTTTTCTTCGATTATCTCCAGCAGTTGTTCTCCTGATCATTTCTCGCCTCCAGATGTTCTCTCCAATCACTATAATAAAGTCCTCCACAGCACCCTAAATGCACTCGCCCCTGTCAGAACCAGATCAGTCTTTTTCTCAAAATCCTCCCCCTGGTTTACCTCTGAATTACGCTCCCTTAAGGCAAAGGGCCGCCAACTTGAGCGCCTCTATAAAAAAACTGGACTCCCCACCCATCTTCAACTGTATAAGACCCACCTATCCCATTACAAAGACCGAATTTCTCACTCCAAATCTGTCTATTACTCCCACCTCATCGACTCTCACCGTGGCAACTCCAGAACCCTGTTCAAACTCTACAACAACATCTTCTTCCCAGCAAACTCACTGCCCCCCCACCTCCTGTCTTCCGACACCTGCAACTCCATGATGTTGTTTTTCAGTGAGAAAATTAAAACTATCCACTCCCAGCTCAGCTCTGTTCCGCCCCCCCCTGCTTTTGGTCATCTCACCCTTCATTCCATCCCATTCTCTAACTTTGACCTCCCCAGTCCTGTCATCATTTCAGACCTCATCCTACAGTCTAAGCCCACTACATGTCCACTTGACCCTGCTCCTTCCTCCCTCGTCAAATCATGCCTCCCCTCTCTGCTCCCCCTCATCTGTGCTATTATCTATTCATCTCTCTCCACTGGTTTAGTCCCCGACGACTTTAAAACAGCAGTTATCACCCCAATACTCAAGAAACCCGGTTCAGATCCAAACAATTTCAACAACCTCCGTCCCATTTCCAATTTACCTTTCATTTCAAAAATCCTGGAGAAAATAGTCGCACAACAACTCCACTCCCATCTGACTCACAATTCCCTCTATGAGACTTTTCAGTCCGGCTTCCGCCCCCGTCACAGTACTGAATCAGCACTACTCAAAATCACCAACGACCTCCTCCTCGCAGCAGACTCCGGTTCACTCTCCATTCTCGTCCTCCTCGACCTCACAGCAGCATTTGACACCATCTCCCACTCCATCCTGTTACAGAGACTGTCCGCCATTGGCATCACCAACACCGTCCTGAACTGGTTCAGATCCTATCTCACCGGCCGCTCCCACTTCATCCGACTTTCATCCTTCCAGTCCCGGCCCTGCCCCGTCACCTGTGGTGTTCCCCAAGGTTCTGTCCTCGGCCCCCTTCTCTTCATAGTTTATCTCCTTCCCCTTGGATCAATTTTCCGCCATTTCAACATCCATTTCCATTGTTATGCCGACGACACACAGCTCTACCTCTCAGCCAAACCTGACTCCACACTCCCCCCTGCTTCCCTCACCTCCTGCCTCTCCGAGCTCAATTCCTGGTTCTCCTCCAACTCACTCCAACTGAACAGCAATAAAACTGAAGTTCTCCTTGTCGGCACCAAATCCACACTGTCCAAAGTCAACAGCTTCTCCCTTCCCATTAGCGACTCCACCGTCACCCCCTCCCCCCAAGTGAAGAGCCTGGGCGTCATCCTGGACAGCTCCCTCTCATTCCACTCCCACATCAACAACATCACCCGGTCTGCTCAATACCACCTCAGGAACATCACCCGTCTGCGCCCCTCCCTCACAGCTCATACCGCCTCCATCCTCGTCCACAGCCTCGTCACCAGCAGGATTGATTACTGTAATTCTCTTCTCTTCGGTCTTCCCCAAAAATCCCTTCACAAACTTCAGATGGTCCAGAACACAGCCGCCCGGATTATCACCAGCACTCCCTTCTTCAGCCACATCACCCCGATCCTCCAGCAGCTTCACTGGCTCCCGGTCCGCTCCAGAATCCACTTCAAGGTCCTCCTGTTCACCTTCAAGGCCGTCCACAACCTCGCCCCCCCATATCTATCCAGTCTGATCCACATCATCACGCCGTCCCGCCGCCTCAGATCCTCATCATCCATTCATCTGACTGTTCCCCTCCATCGCCTCAGCACCATGGGGGGCAGAGCTTTCAGCTGCTCTGCCCCCAAACTCTGGAACTCTCTCCCCCCCCACATCAGAAACACTGACTGTTTCTCAAAATTCAAATCACTTCTCAAAACCCATCTGTTTGATATATCGTACAACCAGTAACACTCACCTCCACTTTCATTTTTAATTTATGTTGACTTGCACTTTATTTTAAACAATTATGTGTTTTACTTGTTCTTACATGTGCTTTTACATTGTAAAGTGTCCTTGGGAGCCCGGAAAGGCGCTTCAAATAAAATGAATTATTATTATTATTATTAAGATGATTCTGTTAGAGAACATGACAGCCTTTGGATGACATCAAAGCACTCACAGGTGCGTGCTGCCTAGCTAGACCATTGACAGTTCTCTATGCCAATGAACCACAGATAGGCAAGTGAGAAGCCTGTCCAGCAGAGTTCAAAATAAACATTCTAACAAGTAAGCTGTTGGAGCCTTTTTGCTGTTTGATAACACAACAAGTTACATTCCAATTTCTGCCCCGGCACTGTAACGCTCATCATCTACCAAAGGAGACGTCAGCATCTTATTCAAGTCATGATGTCATGGTCCTCCCAGGTTTCTGTGGTCCCTCCTGATTGGACTCAGATGACTGCAATCTCCCATCAACATTGGACCACTCTTAAAGCCATCTCCGGTATTCCCTGCCAGTTCGTTACCTTCTCCGGATTTTCATCTTCACTCTCATCTTAAGAGCCGACCGAGGTCCAACTCTGCACGACAACTACAGCTCTGATCCATACAAGAGGCCTGCCTGCGGTCACGCCACATACCCTCACAACTCAGATCTGGGTTCGTCATCCCACGCCTCCTACGACACTCCTGGTCCTTCGCTCTACATCACCCTGAGAAAAGTTCCAGCTCCAGTCCACTATATCCAGCTACAGAAGCTGTTCCCACTGCAAGTCCTCAGAAATCCACTGGAAAATAAAACTTCTCACACTGACTTCCATGATCCTTCCAGATCACAGCTTCTGGGTCTGCCAGGCCTCGCCCCCTCATTATGACACATGGAGCAGCATGCTGCCTGGAAGGGGCTACAGATGAAGCGATTTTGGGAAATCTTGGTTGATTATTTTGTGGATCTAACAATTCCGCATGACACACACCTTTTACTGAGCTGTGTGATACTGTGGGACCTCTTGTGTCAGTCACTTTCCAGTGCTCAAGCTAGGCAGCCACTTCTGACCAAGAAGAGTATTTAATACAAAAAAGTGTGTCCATTGCAGTTTTACAAAACATGTCAATTTTGACACGCCTCAAAACACTGTGAAAGACAGGATGTCAAAAAAAGAATCCAGGAAATCACATCGTTTTATTTTCAAAAAATTCATTTGTATAATGGTGCAGAAAAAAAGTATTTGGTTGTTTCTAAAAGTTTACTTCAACACGTTGAAATGCATGAGTGAAAGTGCAGGCCCGGGGGCCAGAACCGGCCCGCAGGGTGATTATTTGCAGCCCGGCAGATCTTTTTATGTTTGTTACTGATGGCCCAATGTTATCTGGCGCTGGTAACAAGGCTCCCCAACCTCCAGCCCACAAACCGGAACAGGTCCAATACTGGGACCACACCATTAACCTAACCCTAACCTTAGCCTAGTACCGGACAGTTGGTACTAGACAGTCGGTACCAGGCATGGACTGGGCTAAGGGAAGGGTACCGGTGCCGGCTTAATCTTGAGGTTCTGTCAATGATCTAAGGTGTGTTCTGGATTTTGGCCCCCTATGCGATTGAGTTTGACACCCCTGTTGTAATGTAATGTAATGTTGGTCTTTGCCAAGTTTGAAATATATATAGCTGCTATTTTGGTCCATTCCTCCATGCAGATCTTCTCAAGAGTTTTGATGCTTTGGGTTTGTTGCTGTGCAGCACTGGCTTTCAAATCCCTCCACAGATTCTCTATTGGATTGAGGTTCTGAGACTGGCCGGACCACTTTAAATGCTTTTTTAGTATTCTCTCCTTGGTTGCCATGGTGATAGTTGGGATGATTGTTGAGCTGGAAAATCCAGTCACGTTTCATTGTCAAAGCTCTCACTGTTGGAAGGAGGTTTTACGTCTAAAGTCTCTTCCATTCATTCTTTCTTTAATATGGATCAATCGTCCTGTCTCCTTTGCAGCCCCAAAGCGTGATGTCTCCACCCCCATGCTTCACAGTGGTGTTCTTGGGACGTAACTCAGCATTCTTCCCCATACAAACATGACAAATGGTGGTTAAACACTTAAGCCAGCACATGAGGGTCAACCTCTGTGTCAGGAAAGCTACACTCACATCTGCAGTTTGATGGAAGTGCATGTACATCTTATGAGGCATGGCCGTACCATCTCTCAATAGGCTGATGTTGCTGTGTCACTGTAAAGAAAATAAAAACCTGGAATCAGAAGAACTGAGCTTCAGATTGTTCTTATCAGCTCTAACTCTTTCTCTTGACTTCACAAATGCAGGCAGAGCGGTTGATGACCTGAAGCAGTTTGCATGTGGAGCCCACAACGTTTAAACAAATAATGCCTTCAGTCGACCCTTTTCACAGTGACGTCAGATAAAATGGCAACAGGGCTGAAAAAGTGAGTAGTGACTTCCAGTGTTCGCATTTTTATGAAAGTCCTACTGAACTGTATTTTCATTTCTTCTCTTAGGTTGTTCACAAATCTAAATACAAATTTCAATATTTGAGGTTTTATTGAAAAGAAGATATTATTATAACAGGTTCTGTTTCGGCTTATGTTATTTCCAAATATTTTAAGTGCGATCAGCAGAGAAGCTTATAGAAATTCATGTTGGCCACATTTAATACCTTCAGCAAAGACAAACATCGCTGCATTGCTGTTCATATTTTAATCTCTTCCCAGGAATAAATGTATGTAGAAGCGTTTATGACTCAAAAATAAAAATAAATTTCAATACTGAAAATGCTATTTCATTTTCAAAATTTACCTGCATCATTTGCCTATTAAATGAAATTAAAAAGCAATCGTCAAAACTGCTTTTTAATTTTTTTCTTCAACACAGCTCATTCTGTGACAGAATCAAAGTGACAAAGCCAATGAACATTGCTTTTTCGTTTTCACATTCTGCCTCTCAATAATCTCTCTGTTTGCAGCTCGATGCAGCGACGTGTCCAGCGGAGCTCACGCGATGAATATGCCGGCAGACAGACAGCTATGCTGGGGCTGGATCACGCCTTAACCTCCAGGTGGAACCCGAAGGTGTTGCTGCTTCCTTAACAATATTTACAGAAACTGGTGCATGATCACTGATAATAATTGTATGAATGCTAGAGCTTTTAACATCTTTAAGAAGAGATTTACTGATTAATAAATAATCTAAACGAGAGTGTGAGTGGTGAACTGGAGAGAAGAAGGTGA
>NC_050512.1:4784545-4796085 GCF_002922805.2 Oryzias melastigma | reverse complement strand
GTGGGGAGTAGCACTGCCGCCGGCCAGGAGGAGGCACTGGAGTCAAGGAAGCAGAGTGGATGACGAACAGTGGCGGCGGAGAGGAGCAGAGGAAGAGTGCTGAAACTGGACGCTGGAGCGGGAGTTAGTCCTGGGTGAGAAAGGTTGTCTGGCAGAGGTGCTTTAGGGCAGAACCTTTTGGGGGCGGCGTGGAATCCGGGAATGCAGAGTCTGGAGAAAGCAGCGAATCCCAGCAGAATGGTGGCTTTGAAGCGGCAGGAACGGAGGAGGAACCCAGACAGGTAGGGGAGACGCTGGCGTGGAATCCTGGAGCGTGAGGAAAACACAGGGATCTTTAAACAGGCTGTGGCTTAGAGAAGCGGAGGACTTGGCAGTTAGTCAGGCTGTATAGCTTAACGTTCCGGCAGTGAGTGGAGCCGAGAGGAGGGTATATATAGAGAGGAGCACAGGGGGAGGTGATCAGTCTGACAAGCTGCGGGGCGTGGCCTAGGAGAGCCATGACAGAACCCTTTAGTGTTTGGGTGACATGAGCGCCAAACGTCGCAGAGACCCAGATCATTCATGTACTGCTTCAGAATACTTGCAGACCGCCATGTACGCTGGTGTGCTGCTGTGCTGCTGTGCTGAGTCTGTCAAGTTCAGGATCAAGGACCAAGTTCAGATCTCCTCCTGTCAAAAAAGTGTAGTCAGAGTGAGCCGAGAGTGAGGTGAAGAGTCTGTGATAAGAGCATGTATCGTCCAGATTTGGTCCATAAATGCTACTAATGCAGAAATCTTTATTCTGAATAGACATAGTAATAATTACAAATCTGCCTTCTGGGTCAATAAGTGTGTCCTTATGAGTAAATGTAATATTTCTATTCATTAAAATGGCTACTCCTCTTTGTTTGGATTTGTAACTAGCAGCATAGATGCATAGAAGCTGTGAGCAGTAGTGATGTGCGAGTCATAAACGAATCATTCAAAACTCGCCAGTCACTTTATTGACTCGAGAATCATGAGTCATCTTCCCCACTGACTCATTTCCTTTCACCACTAACAACTTACATTTGTAGAAAAATATCCAGCTTATCACTGTAAAAACAATGATCTGCAATATGGATTAGAGCCATCAGTACCTTGGCTTTCATTATTACTGGAGGGGCCTTCACCACAGCTAGGTGGGCTTCGACTATAGCTCTATAGAGCTAGCTAGGCTTTCACCATAGCTAGATGGACCTCCACCACAACTACCTGTACCTCCACCATGGCCAGCTGGACCTCCACTGCTGCCAGCTAGACCTCCACTGCTACCTGCTGGACTTCCACTGCTGCCATCTGGCCCTTCACCACGGCCAGCTGGACTTCCGCCACTGCTAGCTGGACCTCCACTGCTGCCACCTGGACCTCCACCGCTGCCACCTGGACCTTCACCACGGCCAGCTGGACCTCTACTGTTGCCACCTGGACCTCCTCAGCTGTTACCTGGACCTTCACCACGGCCAGCTAGACCTCTACTGTTGCCACCTGGACCTCCTTCGCTGCTAGCTGTACCTCCACCATGGCCAGCTGTACCTCCACCATGGCCAGCTGGACCTCCACCATGGGGAGTTGGGCTGCCACTGGGACCTTACATCAGCTGCCTGGTACATGCCACCCGCTACCACCTTCTTATCTGCCTGACTCACATCTGCCAGAATCACCACCTCAACTGTCTGGCTCTCCACCTCAGCTCAGAGACGGAGCAGTGGCACCTCAAAGGTTAGCTACACGCACAAGGAGAAAGCTGTGGACCCAATCAAAAATGAGTGTAGAGAGAGGAGCTTCAAAACAAAACAAAAAAAATCAAACTAACGGTAAACCCTGCTAAAATACTGTGGGAACCCAAAGCTAAACCAAAAGGGATTCTTGGTGGACACTTGAATATTAGGAGTGTTGTGTCAAAGACTGAGCTACTAGAACATCTGTTGACAGAATCCAACCTGGATTATCTCTGTCTGTAAGAAACTTGGCTAAAACCATCAACTCCACAAAGTGCTGTTCACATTGAAGGATACAGTGTTTTTAGATGTGACCGTAAACAAGGAAAAGGAGGAGGTGTAATGATTTATGTGAAAGAGAAATTTGATTGTACAATTGAAAATCTTAGTGACTCGTTGGAATAGACAGGAATAACCATCAAACTCTCACCAGAAATGTCATTCGTAGTTATTGTGATTTATAAACCACCTACTGCAAAGGATATTTTCTTTACTCATCTCACAGAGATACTTAAAAAGTGTAATAATAAGGAAACTATCTTGCTAGGAGATTTTAACATTAATTGACTTGACAAAAGTAACAGTAAAAAACTGAGGCAAATAACAACAAAGTTTCAGATGATGCAAATGATGAAAACGACAACTCGCATAACCAAATCTTCAGGATCAATAATTGATCTATTCACTAATAAAGAAGAACGAATTACTAAATCATATAACCCGATTACAGGTCTTTCTGACCATAACCTCACTTTAATAATAAGAAAGTTGTCAAAAACAAGATATAAAAATTCAAGTCGTGTAAATTTTAATACAGTAATACCAAGAATTTCAAAAACAGACTTGGGATCATTTGATAATGAAATTCAGCAAATTAAATGGGGCCAAATAACTTGTAATAAAAACTACCAAGATGCAACCGTTGACTTTATGAAATACTTTAGTGATCTTGTACAGAAATATTCAAAAGAGCTACCCCGCAAATTTAAAATTAAATCATCTTTACCCTGGATTAATGAGACAGTGTTGAAATTAATGAAACAAAGAGATACAGCACTAAAAAAATATTTGAAAACAGGCCTTTTGACAGATACACTATTGTATAAAGAACTTAGAAATAAAGTTATATCACTCTTAAGAAAGAGTAAAGCAAACTTTTACCTGAATTTAATTGAACAGGCCAAAGGAAATACCAAAAAACTGTGGCAAACCATAAATAAAATCACTGCACGAGAAAACTGGTAAATTGAGAGCTTTGCTTACTGGCTCAGCTCTCTTTTCACCACAACGGACCGGTACAGCGACCGCATAATAGCGGACCAACCCCCGCGCGGGTCCTCTTTCCAGACGGCCGGCGGGGTCCTCCTGCCACCCCCGCCGGCCTCACGGCCCCGGGAGGGAGTAATAACCCTTCGTGCAGGCTCGGCTGCCGGCGCCGGATGACCGTCAATCCATGCCCGGAACCGGGGCCTCGGAAACGCAAACCCCCCTCAGCGCGGCGCGGCGGCCTCACCCTGGCCGTCTGGCGCGCGCCCGCCAGGAGCCTGTACACCCCCCGCGTTCCTCCTCCGGAGGGCCGGGGAGGGCTCAAAGCCTCCCCCTGACCGGGGAGCGCCCCTCTCCTTTATTGAAACGGGAAATTCATGAAGGGAGACCCCCTTCTTCGGCACATTACTGCACCCAAATACCACACTCCTATTCACCATTATCCCGTTCGAATCCCCAAATCCACTGCAGTCCGAATTCTATTATGTTAAATAATTCCATGCCCAGAAAGTCATCACAACACTAACGGATCTAGCTGTATGTTCCTGTACTGACGTCACACGACCTATGACCTACTTATCGGTGGCTGCCCAAAATCTGAGCGACCGCGCTATCTTTGAACGCTTGAAGAGAGTGCACGGGGCCGCGGGTGACAAAATAATTATACGGGGGTTCATTTGTGACATAAATACTAATGTTTTATTGCAGTTTAAGAAAAATCACGATTTTCACCACACAAGGCCTTTAAAGAATTATTGTTGGACAAGCAGCAGTGTCAACATTAAGGATTGTTAATAACACAATGTGGTCTGATCAAAATTTATTGTATGATTTTATTTATTCTTATTGTGTAATCAGTCAAGATTTGTAATGTTCAAATTAAGAGTATGTACTTGAATGACTACCTACCTTTGGTCTTTAAACAGTGATATCGTTTTTGTTAGATTTTATTGTATTTTTATTTTATTCTATTTATTTATTTATTTTTATTGTGTAACCAGTCAAAATTTAATATGTTTTAAGTAGGAGTGTGTACTTGAATGACTGCTAACCTTTTGAATGCAAGCAGTGATATGGCTTTAGTTAGATTTGATTGTAACATTTTATTATTTAATCAGTTGTTTGTGGAAAAGTTTAATGTGTGAGTGGGTATTGAATGATTGTTTACATTTATATATAAGTTTGTATTGTATTGATTTATACTTGTTTGGGGACTACAGATGGAAACTAGCTTCAGCTATAATCTGGTGTAAAGCATCTTTAATGTTTTTGCAGGTTGTCCCTGTCAAATAAACTTCTTCTTCTTTTCCTTTCGTCTTTTCCCTTCAGGGGTCCCCACAGTGAATCAGTTCCCTCCATCTAAGCCTGTCTTCAGCATCCTCCACTCTAACACCAGCCACCTTCATGTCTTCATTCAGTGCATCCATAAACCTCCTCTTTGGTCTTCCTCTAGACCTCTTTCCTGGCAGCTCTAGACTCAGCATCCTTCTACCAATATATTCACTGTCTCTCCTCTGAACATGTCCAAACCATCTCAGTCTGGCCTCTCTGACTTTATCTCCAAAACCTCTAACATGTGCTGTCCCTCTGATGTATTCATTCCTGATCCTATCCATCCTGGTCACTCCCAAAGAGAACCTCAGCATCTTCATCTCTGCTACCTCCAGCTCTGCTTCCTGTCTTTTCTTCAGTCCCACTGTTTCTAGTCCAAACAACATGGCTGGTCTCACCACAGTCTTGTACACCTTTCCTTTCATTTGTGCTGAAACTCTTCTGTCACACATCACACCTGACACTTTTCTCCACCCATTCCAACCTGCTTGCACTCTCCTCTTCACTTCTTTTCCACACTCTCCATTACTCTGTACTGTTGACCCTAAATACTTAAACTCCTCCACCTTCTTTATCTCTTCTCCCTGTAACCTCACTCTTCCACTCTGGTTCCTCTCATTCACACACATGTACTCTGTCTTACTGCGGCTAACCTTCATTCCTCTCCTTTCCAGGGCAAACCTCCACCTCTCTAACTCCACCTCCACCTGTTCCCTGCTCTCACTACAAATCACAATATCATCTGCAAACATCATAGTCCATGGTGATTCCTGTCTAACCTTATCCTCATTTTTAATACATTTAAATATACATATATATATAACACTTTAAGCAACACTTGCCCCCTTTACTACATCAATGAAATATCTCATGATTCTTTAAAGAAGAAGTAACTCCTTCCTACATCTTTTAAACACTGCAAAAAAAAAAAAAAAAATTGCTTCTTTTGGTGCCTCTTTGTCTTAATCCCTGTCCTCTCATTCGACTAGAGTCTATCTCCCCTCAGTTGAGCTGTATTATTATTATTCCTCTCACTCCTCTCTGCCCACAGTCCCTAGGAAATAAATCTCTGAGAGAGGATTTGCTTTGAAATTAACGTCTCTTATTGAATTAAATAAAGCATGGGTCTCAGGGAAGGAAAAGGTCAGCAGATGTAGAGAATTAAATGAAAGCTGAATTTACCACTTTCTATGTTTTTCCCCTGAAACACACCCATATGTGCAAAATACAAGACAGAAGAAGTTAACAAATATGACGTTCTCATTTGCTTTCTAAGAAGGTACAGTAATAACTGATATAGAAGTGAATACCCATGAAGAGGAGAGGAGGAGGAGAGGTAACAGATATTTAAATAACAGATTTTTTTTTTTGGAAACACAATTACAGGCAGTTTCAGCAAAGATCAGCTGCAGATGATTTTATCAGACCGTGGAAATAATTGTTTCTGATTTGCAGAAAACGGCACCAGCAAACATCAGGGGACAGAAGAAGTGCTTGGAGATTGCATGGCAGCTTTTTCACAATCAACCTCCAATTAGTCAGATATTTCCCTCAGGAGATCGAAATGTAACGATGCATGAAAATAAAATCAAACCTTCTCCCCCAGTCAACTCATTGATCAACCAAGTTTGAGTTTTTTTGGTCAGCCAGCAGAGAACTCTGGAACCTTTGCCCTCAGTGTCCAGATTAATTACATAATCATTAAACAAAATCATCAAAGGGAAGTGAATCTCTCTAAAAGAGGAAATGTTCTAATTAGTATGACCCAGAGGTGGGACCGAGTCATTGTTTTGCAAGTCTCAAGTCTTTGTCCTCAAGTCCCAAGTCAAAAGCATTTAAGTAAAAACCAACAAGTCTCAAGTCAAGTCACAAGTCCTACTATTAATGTTTCAAGTCCTGTCCAGTCATTTCACAGAGTAAAAATAATTCCACAGACCATGTGTGTTTTTAACTGTATTTTACAAGCTTATTAGGTAAATTGCCTCTCAGCTCATCCATCCCCATTTTAAAAAGTCCAAAAGGATTCCTCTATAACAAAAACCCAGTGTACTACATTTGGAATAAGGACTGCCACAACAACACACTCTCAGTAAAATGCGTACATATTCCACGACTTTGCACTCTGAAATACCATGTATAATATACGCAAAACACGCTTTTTGCGTGCATATGATACGCAATGGTAGAGAATGGGTTGCGCCGGCGTACAATATATACGACTTTTTAGGTTTCGTTTTGATCACGTGCTCAGAAATCCTCCAGCTCTTTTCTAAATGACGTCGTTCCTGGTTAAGAAGAGAGATGACTCAGGTAAGTACTGTAGCTCAGATCTAAGACAAATGCTGAGAGGCCAGGCTACTGCAACGGTTGAGGTAACGAACTGGCGATGAATACTGGAGCAGGCCTTCCTTAAGTTGTGAACCAGTGAGGAGGTGATGTCCAACAGCTGGGTCCAATTGAAGGAGCACCATGACACCCTACCCAACATGACACTCCAGACAGTTTAAATAAACACATTTACAAAAAATCATACAAAAACTGAACTGAGAAAAGAAAAATCAAATCACAGACAGTGAAGGCCAAAGCAGAGACACTAGAAGATTGACAATTCGGAATAAAAAAAAAACAAAAGCAAGTATGTTTGAGATGGATTAAAAGAACTTTCTTAAACAATGACAGAGATGAAATGGAACATATAGATAAAGGACGGTTGTTGTTCCAGTCTTTGGGAGCTTTAACACAAAAAGCATTTTTCCCAGATTGTTTTATTTATTTATTTATTTATTTTTGTCTTGGGACAAAGAAGAAAACCTGTTTATTATGGTGTAAATTATGTTGTGAACTAATAGGAACTAGGTTTCAAATAAAAAGGAAGGTCAAGATAAATACATTTGAAAATAAATTGAAGCCAGTGAAATTGTCTTCTAGCTTGTAATGAAAGCCAACCCAGTCGTTCAAACAGTGCAGTGATGAGTACTGTGGGGACAACATAGAACAGAGCAGCACATAGAATTGTAGATGACATTTAGGGAGTGTAAGCAGGTCGAAGAAGCGTTGCAGTAAATAATATCGGCATAGTCCAAAATAGAAAGTAACAATTGTGAAAGCCATAATAGACACACACTGACAGCGATAGTAAAGGTAAGAATTAAACCAGACAAGAGATGAATGAGAGAGACCAATTTCAAACAATTTATCCAAATGGAGGCAATGATCAACCAGGTCAAATGCTCATCTAGACCATGATCCCTCTTCAGTGATATTATACTCAGTCATAATGTATTTTCTCTTCAGGTGTTCTTGCATCGCTGTAGTGCTGCTGTGGAACACAAATTCTGCCTTGACTCAAAAAAAAAAAAAAAATTATATATATACACTGCTAACAAAATTTAAAGGAACACTTTTTTTATTGGGCCAGGCAAGAATTGAATGAAATCTGTCTGATAATTTTCTGGTTGGTTAAGCAGCTGAGGGCCTCGTTAATCAATTTCAGCTGTATTGGTGTTCATGAATTAACAACAGGTGCACTTCAGTGGCAACAATTAGAAAACCCTCCAAACAGGACTGGTGTTACATGTGGAGGTCATTTCAAGTTTCTCCCTCTTGATCTTTTTTGGCTGGTTTTCCACTCGTGCTGATTTTGGCTTGATAATTATCTCTACTGGCAGTATGAGGAGATTCCTTAACCCTACAGAAGTTGAACAGGTTGTCCAACTTCTCCAGGATGGCACATCCACACGTGCTGCAGCAAGAAGGTTTAATGTATTTAGAATTTAGTATTTATTAGTGGAATGCCCCTTGAGATGTACCATCTCATTTTCGAGGGGGTCCAAAACAAATAACAAAACATTATACATAGATTACACAGAAACAGAGTAGAATACATACAGATAATAACTGACAACACACAGACAAGACAACAAACAAACAAACAAGCTCCTTCCCTCTCCTCTCCCCTCCTGCCAAAGAACAACAAAACAACAATATTGAAGAGAATTACACCACTAGGGATGTCAACTAGGGATGTATAAATTCAACATATTTTACAAACATAAATAAATTGGGCAAGACAGAAAACAAAAAAACAAATAAATAAATAAATAAATAAAAATATACATATATATCGTGGCATCCCTAAGATGTTATAATTACAACAGCAAAAACAAGTACTTTTTATATGGTATATCAATACATTAACATAGGTTACCATCATATGGTACATAATTCGTATTAGTTTAAGTTACCATCATATAGTAGAGTAACATTAATCCCGACGCAGAAAAACAGAACTAGAAGCATATACATAGAGTTTTAAGATATGTAAACAAAGATGACTTGAACAGTCTAAACAAAGTCAAAGATCTTAAGGATGTAGGCAACCTATTCCAATCAGAAGGAGCTTTGTACTGAAATGCTCTACATCCAACTTCTTTGTAGATTCTTGGGACAGAAAGAGTGGGACAGTGAGTACTTCTAAGTGAATATGAAGAAACACTTGGAACTAGGAATTACTGAAGATATTGGGGGCAATAAAAATAAATGCATTTATAAATTAGTTGATCCCAGTGTAGCTCATGCCTCTTAGATGGCTGCACCAATTAAGTTTTTAAAAAAGAATACAATGGTGAGTGGACAATTAAGAATAAATCTACAAAGAGAGTCGAAGAGAACATTAAGTGGTTTAAGGTATGAACCATGTGTATTTGTATAAATTGTATCAGCATAATCATTCATTTATTTTCATTCATTTTCCAGATCGCTTCTTCCCTTCCGGGGTCGCGGGGGTGCAGGAGCCTATCCCGGCTACTGATGGACGAAGGCGGGGTACACCCTGGACAGGTCACCAGTCTATCGTAGGGCCTCAATCACACACATTCACTCTCACATTCACACCTAGGGGCAATTTAGAGTCACCAATTAACCCATGAAGCATGTTTTTGGACGGTGGGAGGAAGCCGGAGTCCCCGGTGAAAACCCACGCATGCACGGGGAGAACATGCAAACTCCACACAGAAAGGTCCCAGCCGGGATTTGAACCGGGGCCTTCTCGCTGTGAGGCAAGAGCGCTAAGCACTGCGCCACCGTGCAGCCCTCAGCATAATCAATAATAGGTAAAACTAATTGAGTAATTATTCTTTTTTTTGACTTCCAACGTAAAGCAGTTAATGACCGAAAAAGAGGACCTAAAGTGGCATACGTTCTTTTGATGATGTAGTCAATGTGAGGTTTATAGTTTAGTTCTGGGTCCAACCAGAGTCCAAGATATTTGATAGAGTCAGCTCTCAACATCAAGGACCCATCACTAAACTGTATTTGAAGATCAGGGGAATGAAGTAATTTCTGGTGTGTACCAAAAAGTTTTCTTGTTTAAAATGAATTGATTATTAAGAATCCAGTTTTGAACCAAATTAAAATCAAGCTGTAAATTATTTCTTACTAGAGAGAGATCAGAGTTAGAATTGTAAATAACAGTATCATCAGCATAAATGTTTATCGAGCGAGTGAGATGACTTGTGAAAGATCAATAACAACGATACAAAACAAAAGAGGGCCAAGAGTGGACCCTTGAGGCACACCTTTTTCAATGACACATTTATCTGACTGAGAACCATGAGATACAACATACTGAAATCTACTGTGAAGATAAGAATTAAACCACAAGACTGCATTGGTATCAAAACCTATTGCATAAAGTTTGTCGAGAAGCAGATAATGATCCACAAGGTCAAAAGCTTTGGACAGATCAAGAAAAAAAGTAAAAAATAATAATAATACATTTTTATTTGTTGGGCGCCTTTCAAGGGACTCAAGGTCCCCTTACAGTCAAAAATATACAATAGTAAAAGAGTATAAAAAAAATGGAAAAACAATAAAAGAACAGTTCAAAGAGCAACAAAGCAGATAAATACAGCATAAAATAATGGATTGCAAATCAGGATGGATGAGATAGTTGGAATAAATGAGTTTTAAGATTAGAAATAAAATCAGGAAGTGAGTCCATGTTACGTAGGTTAGAAGGGAGAGAGTTCCAGAGCTGGGGGGCAGAACGGCTAAAAGCCCTGCTACCCATGGTGACTAGGTGGGCACGGGGCATGACCAGGTGGAGGGACGAGGAAGATCTAAGGGAACGGGCAAGGGTGGCTACTTGAAGGAGGTCTAAAAGGTAAAGTGGGGCAAGGTTGTGAAGAGCTTTGAAGGTCAGGAGGAGGATTTTGTAGATGATCCGGTGTGTCACAGGCAGCCAGTGAAGCTGCTGAAGAACCGGTGAGATGTGATGGGAGGAGGGAGTCTGAGAAATAAGACGAGCTGCGGAGTTTTGGACCAGTTGTAGTTTATGGAGCGTTTTTTGAGGTAAACCAAAAAGAAGAGAATTACAATAATCTAAACGGGAGGTGACGAGGCAGTGGACAAGGACTGCTGTATAATGATTACTGAGGGATGGACGGATAGGATGTATGTTTTGTGGATGAAAATAAGCAGACCTGGTGATGTTATTAACATGGGAGGTGAAAGAAAGGGAGCTGTCGAGGATGACACCCAGACTCTTAACTTGGGGGGAGGGGGAAATTGAGGTGTTGTCAAATGGAATGGAAAAGTTATAGATTTTACTTAAGTTGGATTTTGTGGCTATTAACACTAGAATCCCTGGAACTTTCAGCTTCTGCTGCAATGCCCCCCTCCCCTTCTCAAAGTAGTGTTGTGGTGATCACCTTAAACCATCAACAATGACTTCCTGTTTTCACATTGCAGATTGTCCGGTTAAAATGTTATGGCTGCTGACTCACATTCATGGGTTCGAATCACGCTCAGGAATTCAATAATTGACAAACTGGTGACATGGGGGGGCGTTTTATTCATTTTCTATGCTTTTAAACCATGAACATTGTGTTTACTTTTAAATTTTATTTCTACCTCTAAACTGCTCAATGCAGGGGAAAGAAGTATTTTTAACACAGACAAGTAAAAAACAAGGCCATATTGGTGACGGGGCGGCGTTTGATCCATTTTGGATGCGATTAAACCATCAACAATGACTTCCTGTTTACGCAATCCAGATTATCAGGTTTAAATTTAAGTTTGACATGCATTCCAGATTCCGCCACTAGACGGTGTAGTGGCTATGGCTGCGGACTCACATTCAGAAGGTCATGGGTTCGAATCCCGCTCAGGAATAGTGTCATGACTACAGAACACGTAGCGACC
>NC_050512.1:4780760-4784297 GCF_002922805.2 Oryzias melastigma | reverse complement strand
GGAGAGTGGAGAGGGGGAGGAGACTGACAGAGGCACCATGACAGTACCCCCCCCCCAAAAACCGCCTCCAGGCGGTCAAGGACGGCGGTCCGGGTGGGCACGGTAGAAGACCGAGATGAGCGAGGGGTCCAGGATGAGGGAGCGGGAGATCCAGGAGCGCTCCTCAGGACCGTAGCCCACCCAGTCGACCAGGAACTGGAATCCGCGACCCCGACGACGGACGTCCAGGATGCGGTTGACCTCGAAGGCCGGGGCGCCGTCGATGATACGGGCGGGCGGTGGGGAAGCGGACGGCGGGCACAGAGGACTGTGCTGGACTGGCTTGTCCTGAGAGACATGGAAGGACGGGTGGATCCTGAGGGCCTTGGGCAGGCAGAGACGGACACAGGTAGGGTTGATGATCTTCTCGATGACATAGGGCCCGATAAAGCGGGGAGCCAGTTTCCTAGAGGACGCCTGAATAGGGATTGCGAGTGGAGAGCCATACCCTCTGACCGGGTTGGTAGTCGGGTCCCACCACTCTGCGACGGTTGGCGATCTGGCAGTTGCCCTCCTTGGTGCGGAGGAGGGCGGCCTTCGTCTGAGTCCAAATGCGTTGGCAACGCTGTAGGTGGTGTTGGACAGAAGGCACTGCCAGATCCAGTTCCTGAGAAGGAAACAGAGGTGGTGAGTACCCGAGTGCGGCCTCAAAGGGGGAGATTCCGGTGGCGGAAGCAGGGTGAGTATTATGGGCATACTCAATCCAGACTAGGAATTGGGACCAGTCCTGGTGGTTCTGTGCCGCCTGACAGCGGAGAGCTGCCTCCAGTTCCTGGTTGGCCCTTTCCGCTTGACCATTAGACTGGGGGTGATAGCTGGAAGAGAGGCTGACCGTGGCCCCCAGGGCGGAACAGAAAACCTTCCATACTTGGGACGTGAATTGGGGCCCCCGGTCTGAGACTATGTCCACTGGTATCCCATGGTGACGGAAGACATGGTTAACCATGAGGTTGGCCGTCTCCGTGGCAGTGGGAAGTTGAGGAAGGGGAATGAAGTGGGCCATTTTAGAAAAGCGGTCAACAACAGTGAGGATGACTGTGTTACCGTTAGACGGGGGTAGTCCAGTGACGAAATCCATGGAGAGATGAGACCAGGGGCGGCTGGGAGTGGGTAGAGGATGGAGCAGGCCAGCAGGAGCAGAGGATGAGGATTTGGAACGGGCACAAGTGGAGCAGGCTGCGACGTACTCACGTACGTCCTTTTGCATGGCGGGCCAGTGGAATCTCCTCTGGATGCGGCTAAGGGTCCGGTGCACCCCCCCATGGCAGGCAAGACGGGAAGCATGTCCCCAGGAGATGACCTCGGAGCGTAGGTCAGCTGGAACGAACAAGGTACCACTGGGGACAGGGGGGTGGTCACTGACCTTTTGTAGGGCTTGGAGTACCTTGTTCTCCACATCCCATGTGAGGGCTCCGATGATGCAGGTGGACGGCAAGATGTTAGACGGGGTGTTTTCAGTGGGGCTGTATTTCCGGGACAGAGCATCAGGCTTGACATTGCGGGATCCTGGTCTGTAGGTGATGGAAAATTTGAAGCGGTCAAAGAAAAGACACCAACGAGCTTGCCTGGAGTTGAGTCTTTTGGCAGAGCGGAGATAAGCCAGGTTTTTATGGTCGGTCCACACGATGAAAGGTTGCTCCGCTCCCTCCAACCAGTGACGCCACTCCTCCAACGCCAGCTTGATGGCGAGTAGCTCCCGGTTTTCAACGTCGTAGTTTTGCTCTGCAGGTGACAGTTTGCGTGAATAGAAGGCACATGGCTTAAGTTTACCGGTAGAGGCTTCCTTTTGAGAAAGGACGGCTCCTACACCCGAGTCAGAGGCGTCCACTTCCACAATGAATTGACGAGAAGTGTCGGGTTGGATGAGAATGGGGGCGTTGACGAAAAGACTCTTTAATCTGTCAAACGCGTGTTGGGCTTCGGTGGACCAGACGAAGGGACGGTTAGTAGACGTGAGACGAGTGAGGGGGGATGCAATGCTACTGTAGTTTCTGATGAATCTTCTGTAAAAATTAGCGAAGCCAAGGAATTGTTGGAGTTTCTTTCGATTTTCGGGGGGTGGCCAATTGGTGACAGCCTCAATTTTGGAGGGATCAGGACGGATGCGACCAGGCTCTATGATGTAGCCTAGAAACTGGACGGTGGGTACATGGAACTCACATTTCTCATGTTTGACATAGAGCTGGTTTTCTAAGAGTCTCTCGAGTACAAGACGTACATGATGCTCGTGTTGAGCCTGGTCGTGCGAGTAAATGAGAATATCATCCAAATATACGAAAACGAAGCGGTTCAGGAAATCTCGGAGGACATCATTCACCATCCTCTGGAAGACTGCCGGGGCGTTGGTGAGGCCAAAGGGCATGACCAAATATTCGTAATGCCCTAGGGGGGTGTTAAAGGCAGTCTTCCACTCGTCGCCATCTTTGATGCGGATAAGATGGTAAGCATTGCGGAGGTCCAACTTGGTGAAGATGTGGGCTTTCTGTACGGAATCGAAGACAGAAGTGATAAGGGGCAGAGAGTATTTGTCTTTGACAGTGACCTGGTTTAGTTCACGGTAATCAATACATGGTCTAAGTGTCTTATCTTTCTTTTCAACAAAGAAAAATCCTGCCCCCACGGGGGAGGAAGAGGGTCGGATGTGGCCAAGGGCGAGCGCTTCCTGAATGTACTGTTCCATGGCTATTCTTTCGGGACCTGATAAATTAAATAGCCTGCCCTTGGGTAAGGGGGCACCTGGCAGTAGGTTGATCTCACAGTCATAGGGCCTGTGAAGGGGAAGAGCACTGGCCTTGGTTTTGCTGAATACAGTCTTTAAATCATGATAGCAGCGTGGGATGGCTGTAAGGTCTATGGAGCACACATTCTCTGATTCGGGGGTAGGTACGGAAGGTAGCGCAGATAATAGGCAGGTGGCTAGGCAGTAAGGACTCCAGTGGTTGATGGATCCCTGGGTCCAATTGAACTGGGGATTGTGCAGCTTGAGCCAGGAAAACCCCAACACGATGGGTGTGTGGGCTGACTTGGTGACAAAAAATTGAATGGATTCTCTATGGTTACCTGATGTGATGAGCAGGATGGGTTTGGTGCGGTGAGTTATGCGTGATAGGTGTTGACCCCCTAGGCCGGAAGCAACTATGGGGGTGTCCAGGGGTTCTGTGGGGATAGACAGACGGTTAACAACATGGATATCGATGAGACTCTGTTCCGCTCCAGAGTCGATGAGGGCTTTTAAATCATGAACTTTGAGGTCGAGACATAACTTGACAGGGATCAACATAAATTCTTTATCAGAATTTGCAGCTTTAAACTCCCCTCGCAGCCTGTCATCTAACGAGGGGTTTTGGAGTTTAAACGGCTTGGACAACTGGACACTAAGTGGCCCTGAGCTCCGCAGTAGAAACAGGCACCTGTTTCGAGTCTTTTGCGACGTTCCTCTTCCGTCAGCCGGGAGTGGCCGATCTGCATGGGTTCGTCCACAGGATTGTAAGAGGCGGA
>NC_050512.1:4755158-4779388 GCF_002922805.2 Oryzias melastigma | reverse complement strand
TCTTCACTGCTCCCAGAGTCCACATCGAGGATTATTTGAAATAGAGCTAAGTGTTTCAGAGGAGTGTGAGTCTTACTGATATTGGGATGTTTGTCTTTTTGACTTGAAGATGTGTCTATGTTTATAAGTCATAGCCAGACACCATATGACCAAAAGTATCGGCTCACCCATCCAAATGATCAGAATCAGGAGTCCTAATCGCTTGGTTTGACCACAGGTGTATAAAATCACTCCTCAGGCATGCAGACTGTTTTTGGAAAAATTAGTGAAAGCATGTTTTGCTCTCAGGATCTCAGTGAATTCCAGTGTTGAACTGTCATAAGATGCCACCTGAGCAACAAATCCAGTCTTGAAATGTCCTAAATATTCCACAGTCAACTGTCAGTTCTATCAGAACAAAATGGAAGAATTTGGAACAACTCAGCCAGGATGCTGAAAGTCTAAAGAGGTCATAGACTTTCTGCAGTCAGTTGCTGCAGAGCTGCAACCTTCATATGACCTTCAGATCAGCATAAGTACAGTACACAGAGAGCTTCATGGAACAAGTTTCCATGGCAGCAGCTGCAGCCACACATCAACAAGTACAATGTGAAGCGTGGATGCCGTGGTGTAAAGCCGTCACTGGACTCTAGAGCAGTGGAGACGTCTTCTCTGGAGGGAGGAATCATACTTTTCTATCTGGAAATCTGATGGACCCGTCTGGGTTTGGAGGTTGCAGGAGAACGGGACGTTTCAGACTGCATTGGTGGAGGAGGAATGATGGTGTGGGCTTGTTTTTCAGACCCCTTAGTTCCAGTGAAAGGAACTTTCAATGCTTCAGGAGGCTAAAACATTTTGGACAATGCTCCCAACCTTAGTGGGAACAGTTTGGAGCGGGCTCTTCCTCTTCCAACATTTTTGTGCACCAGAGCACAAAGCAAGGTCCATAAAGACATGGAGGACAGAGTCCTGAACTGAACACCATAGAACACCTTTGAGATGAATTAGAGCAGAGACTGAGAGCCAGACCTTCTCCACCAACATCAGTGTGACCTGACCAATGAGCTTTTGGAAGAATGATCCAGAGTTCTTATAAATACTCTCCTCAACCTTGTGGACAGCCTTCCCAGAAGAGTTGAAGCTGCAATAGCAGCAAAAGGTGGAGCAACATCATATTGAACTCTGGGTTAGGAATGAGATGGAACTTTGGTTCAAATGTGAGTAACAGCAGGAAAGCCAATACTTGTCCACATGCATCAGGTAACTACAACTCCCACACAACCTGTTAGTTCAAATACACATTAGGTACTACATGCTGCATTAACATATACATGGGCAAGTTAATGGCTCATCAGTGACCCACCATGACACAACAATGGGCTCTCGGACTAGAGGGGGGAACTCTTCCCTGCACAAATTTGCGCATGCTCAGGAATTCTAGTGTTAAAAGAAGCTCAGTTTTATTGCTGTTAAGCTTAAGAAAATTTGAAGTGAACCAAGATTTAACCTCAAGAAGACAGTTGGTGAGGGCGGAAAGTGGAAGCGTAGAGTTAGGTGTGGAAGAGATATAGAGCTGGGTGTCATCCGCATAACAGTGAAAGTGGATTTTATGTTTGCGAAAAATAAAACCAAGGGGGAAAAGATAAATAATAAACAATAGTGGTCCCAGGACAGAGCCCTGGGGCACACCTGTTGAAACAGGAAAGGTGGAGGAAGAAAAGGATTTTAATTGAATGAACTGAGCACGATCAGAAAGGTATGACCTGAACCAGTTATGAGGTGTATTGACAAGGCCAATGGCAGCGAGTCGATCCAGGAGAATGGGGTGCGAGATGGTATCGAAGGCAGAACTGAGATCAAGCAGAAGAGGAATATATAATCGACCAGCATCAGCAGCAACAAGGAGATCCTTTGTGAATTTTAAAAGGGCTGTTTCAGTACTGTGAAGTGGGCGAAAACCAGACTGAAATTGTTCGTTTAAGTTATTGGAGGAAAGGTGAGAATGGAGTTGAGCAGCCACAGTTTTTTCAAGGATTTTGGAAATGAATGGGAGATTTGATATGGGACGAAAATTATTTAAGTCAGTTGGATCTAAGCCAGGTTTTTTTAGAATTGGAGTTAGAGCTGCTATTTTGAGACCAGTGGGGACAATGCCAGAGGTGACAGAGGAACAAATAATGTTGGTGATGAGGAGATATACAGGGGAGAACAGACTTAACCAAACATGTGGGTATGGGGTCAAGCTGACAGGAGGAGATTTTAGATTTATGGATCAGCTCTGAGATTTCATTAACTGAGGGTAGGTCAAAAAATGAGAATAGTGAGTTAGGGGTAAATACGATTGGGGTGGTTGATTCTAGTCCAATAGTAGGAATAACCTCCTGGCGAATGAGTTCAATTTTGGAGGCAAAAAATGATGCTAAGCAAGAATGCAGTGGTGTAGAGATGAGGAGGGAGAGAATCTGGGGAGTTTGTTACATCTGAAAGAAGAGAAAACAGGACCTTGGAGTTTCCTTCATTTGAGCTAATCAGACCAGAGTAGTAATTGGCCTTGGCTAAGGAGATGGATTCTTTATAATAGAGTAGTTGTTTTGAGAACATTTCTTTGTGAACAGTGAGACCAGTTTTTTAGTAAAGTATTTTGTTACGACCATCGTCGTATTGTTTTTTTTTTATTTATTTTTTTATTTTACTGTGTACAATGCAGGAGTTCTTTTTGTATGTGTGTAGGTTCCTTATGTTCTATTTCAGGTTGTGGATTGGTGGACCGAAGATCTTGTGGCAGCTCAGGATTGGCCGGAGGAAGACTGATCCCAGCACTGGATTGGAGGAGAGAAGATTGGTGGCTGCTCAGGATTGGAGGAAGACCCTTCATAAACCAGGCATCTCCACTTCCTCGCGTGGGGAGATTTTGTGTTGATGGACTGGTTGTCTCTCCTCCCCACCTATGAGAACTGTTGTTGTTGGTGATGGTTTCTGATGCCTTTATTGAGAGACTTGAGGCTTGTGAAGAGTTTTTTGTAAATTTAAGACTTTTTGTTAGTTTAAGCAGGTAGTAGGGGTGAACTGCCATTTTGTTTGTGACTGTTTTCTCCTGTTTTTTGTTAGTTCAGGGAGACAGGTTAGACTCTATCATTTATTTTGTTTTGTTTCATCTACAGGTTAGGTAGAGGGTTTGACATTTGAGTTAGTCCTGTTTTGTTTATTATTTTGGCCTGTGTTCACCCCGAAGTCAAATGCTTAATTTGTCTGTTCTTTGGTTTGTTTTGTTATCTTTGGTGAGGAGTAATAAAACCTCTTAACGTCTTTATACAAATCACTAGTCAGCCTCTATTTTGGTTGTTTGGGGTTTTTCTGACTGACATTTGGTTTAGTTTTTTTTTTTTTTAGTTTTCTAGATCATTTTCTTTTCTTATGTTATGCCCTGCACCCCTAGATATATGGTGCATAACACTTTCAAGTTGACGATTTTTTGCTTTTAGTAATCTGAGGGAGGGAGTGAACCAAGGAGCAGTGACTGAGAAGGAGACTGACTTTGTTTTCAGTGGAGCAAGAACATTTAAGACTTTGCAGAGATTGTCATTGTAATGTGAGAGCAGAACATCAGGATTTGAAGAACAATTTGGACTGGGAAGCATATTGATGTGAGATGATAGGTTGTCCGAGCTGATGTCTTTTATGTTCCGAAAAGCTATGGTGCGTGGAAGATTTAATTTGCAGGGCAATATAACAGTAGTAAATGTTAAAAGCATATGGTCTGAGAAGAGAATGGGCTCAGCTTTACAGTCAACAGCTGGGACCCCTAGAGAGCAAACCAAGTCCAAGGTATGCCCCTTGGTATGTGTAGGGAAACTGATGTGTTATGGTAAATGGTAAATGGCGTATTCTTGTATAGCGCTTTCTACCCTCCTTCGAGGGCCCAAAGCGCTTCACAGTCACAGACCCATTCACCCATTCACGCACACATTCACACACTGGTGGTGGCTCCGCTGCCGAACACTGGCGCCAACCTCCCACCAGAGGCAATTCGGGGTTCAGTGTCTTGCCCAAGGACACTTTGACACATGGGCGGGCAAGGCGGGAGTCGAACCCGCTCACTTCTGATCAGGAGTCGACCGCCCTACCACTGCACCACGGCCGCCCACGTTGGTGGAAACCAAAACTGTCCAGACAGGTTAATAGATCTTTAGAGAAATTATCATTATTGACGTCCACATGAATATTAAAATCTCCAAGGAGTAGAATGTTAGGAGAAAGTAAAGAGAGTTCTGTTAAAAATGCTGAAAAGTCTGTTATAAAGTCCTTATTTGGCTTAGGTGATCTGTACAGAGTTGCGATGATAGTTGGCGTAGAGCCAGTCAGTTGGCAGACTGCAGCTTCAAACGATGAATAGGCAGGTACAGTCACCGGTGCAATCTTCCAGGACTTGCGGTGAATCATTGCAACCCCCCCCCCCCCAAACACGAAACACAATAGAATGATTCCTAAAACAGTCAGAGATTACTCCAGATAAAGATATTCTTTCAGGGTGTGTTACCAGTATCCAGTCTAAAAGTGAAGAAGAGTGCTGATCCACTCTAGTGGGTTCTGTTATGAGTTGAGTAAGGTTTACACTGTTAACTAAATTTCTTTCATTGGAGGAGGAATGATGGAGCCAATCACTATTGAAATCACCCAAAACAATGATTTCATTTTGATTTCTAAATGAGTTAATTGTAGAGATTATAGAGTTCCTTGAGTCAACAGGACCATTTGGGGGTCTATAAACATTAATAATAGTTAAGGATTTATCCATCCATCTTCCTCCTCTTCATCCGGGACCGGGTCGCGGGGGCAGCAGCCTAAGCAAAGATGCCCAGACTTCCCTCTCCCCGGCCACTTCCTCCAGCTCTTCTGGGGGGACCCCAAGGCGTTCCCAGGCCAGCCGAGAAACATAGTCTCTCCAGTGTGTCCTGGGTCTTCCCCGGGGCCTCCGCCCAGTGGGACATGCCTGGAACACCTCACCAGGGAGGTGTCCAGGAGGCATCAAGATCAGATGCCCGAACCACCCCAACTGGCTTCTCTCGATGCGGAGGAGAAGCAGCTCTACTCCGAGCTCTCTCCGGGTGCCCAAGCTCCTCACCCTATCTCTAAGGGAGCGCCCAGCCACCCTGCGGAGAAAACTCATTTCAGCCGCTTGTAGTCGGGATCTCGTTCTTTCGGTCACAACCCAGAGCTCATGACCATAGGCGAGTACTGGAACGAAGATCGACCGATAAATTGAGAGCTTTGCTTTCTGGCTCAGCTCTCTTTTCACCACAACGGACCGGTGCAGCGACCGCATAATAGCGGTCGCAGCTCCAATCTGCTGTCGATCTCACGCTCCGATCTTCCATCACTCGTGAACAAGACCCCAAGATATTTAAACTCCTCCACCTGAGGCAGGAGCACTCCACCCACCGAGAGAGGGCAAACTACCTTTCTCCGGTCGAGGACCATGGCCTCAGATTTAGCGGTTCTGACCGTAATCCCAGTCTCTTCACACTCGGCTGCAAACTGCTCCAATGCATCCTGGAGGTCCCGGTTCGATGGAGCCAACAAAACAACATCATCTGCAAAGAGCAGAGAGGAAATCCTGTGGTCCCCAAACCAGATCCCTCCGGCCTCTGGCTGCACCAAGAAATTCTGTCCGTAAGACTATGAACGAACCGGTGATAAAGGGCAGCCCTGCCGGAGTCCAACATGCACCGGAAACAGGTCTGACTTACTGCCGGCCATGCAAACCAAGCTCCTGCTCCGGTCGTACAGAGACCGGACAGCCCTGAGTAAGGCTCCCCGGACCCCAAACTCCCAGAGCACCCTCCACAGGACACCACGCCTTCTCCAAATCCACAAAACACATTTGGACTGGATGAGCGAACTCCCACGAACCCTCCAGCACCCTGGAGAGGGTGTAGAGCTGGTCCACTGTTCCACGACCAGGACGGCAACCGCACTGTTGTTCTTGAATCTGAGGTTCGACTATCGGACGGACTCTCCTCTCCAGTGCCCTGGCATAGACTTTCCCAGGGAGGCTGCGGATTGTGATTCCCCGGTAGTTCGAACACACCCTCCGGTCCCCCTTCTTGAAAAGGGGAACCACCACCCCAGTCTGCCAGTCCAGTGGTACGGTTCCTGATTGCCACGCAATGCTGCAGAGACGTGTCAGCCAAGACACTCCCACAGCATCCAGAGACTTGAGGTACTCAGGGCGAATCTCATCCACCCCTGGAGCCTTGCCACCGAGGAGCTCTTTGACTACCTCGGTGACCTCAGCTTGGGTGATGGACTGTTCCACCCCAGTGTCCTCAGCCTCTGCTTCCTCAACAGAAGGTGTGTCAGCAGGGTTGAGGAGATCCTCAAAGTATTCCTTCCACCGCCCGACAATGTCCCCAGTTGAGGTGCCTGCAGAAAACTGTTTTTCCCTCCTGGGGTGCCGGACGGTTTGCCAGAATCTCTTTGAGGCCAACCGATAGTCCTTCTCCATGGCCTCACCAAACTCCTCCCAGGACCAAGTATTTCCCTCCAAAACAGCCCGGGCCGCAGCTCGCTTAGACTGCCGGTACCTGTCAGCTGCCTCTGGAGTCCCACAAACCAGCCAGGCCTGATAGGACTCCTTCTTCAGCTTGACAGCAACCCTTACTTCCGGTGTCCACTACCGGGTTCGGGGGTTGCCACCACGACAGGCACCAGAGACCTTGCGACCGCAGCTCCGGAAAGCAGCAGAGACAATAGAGGTGGAGAACATGGTCCACTCGGACTCCATGTCACCAACCTCCCTCGGTACCTGCTTGAAGTTTTCCCGGATGTGGGAGTTAAAGACCTCCCTGACGGAGGGCTCAGCCAGACGTTCCCAGCAGACCCTCACAGTACGTTTAGGTCTGCCGAGTCTTTCCGGCCTCCTCCCCCGCCAGCGAATCCAACTCTCCACCAGGTAGTGATCAGTGGACAGCTCAGCCCCTCTCTTTACCCGAGTGTCCAGAACACATGGCCGGAGATCGCCTGAAACGACTACAAAGTCGATCATCGATCTCCTACCTAGGGTGTCCTGATGCCATGTGTACTGATGGACACCTTTGTGTTCGAACATGGTGTTTGTTATGGACAAACTATGACATGCACAGAAGTCCAACAACAAAACACTGCTCGGGTTCAGGTCAGGGAGGCCATTCCTACCAATCACACCCCTCCAGGTGTCACTGTCATTGCCCACGTGGGCATTGAAGTCTTCCAGGAGGACAACGGAGTCCCCCGTTGGGGCACTTTCCAGTACCCCTTCAAGAGACACCAAGAAGGCCGGGTACTCTGAAATACTGTTTGGCCCGTAAGCCGAAACTACAGTCAGAGACCTGTCCCCCACCCGAAGGCTAAGGGACACGACCCTCTCGTCCACGGTATGAACTCCAACACCTGTTGGCTGAGCTGGGGGCTCACGAGTAAGCCCCGCCCAGCCCGTCGCCTTTCACCATGGGCAACTCCAGAGTGGTAGAGAGTCCAGCCTCTCTCTCGGGACTGAGTTTCAGAGCCTAGGCTGTGCGTCGAGGTGAGCCCAACTATATCTAGTTGGTATCTCTCAACCTCTCGCACCAGGTCAGGCTCCTTCCCTCCCAGAGAGGTGACAAAAAGCCAAATTCCATGACCGAGGTTTGGGCCGCCGAGGCACTCGCCTTCGACTGCCACCTAAACCACAATGCACCTTCCCCTTCAGAGCTCTCCTGCAGGTGGTGGGCCCACTGGGGAGTGATCCCACGTCGCTCCTTCGGGTTGGACCCGACCGGGGCCCGTGGGAGGAGTCCCGGCCACCAGGCGCTTGCCTCCGAGCCCCAACCCCAGGCCTGGCTCCAGGGTGGGGCCCCGGTGACGCCAATCCGGGCAACGTAGCGGTATTTCTGGTGTTGTCACTCATAAAGGGGATTTTGAACCGCTCTTTGTCTGGCTCGTCACTCAGGACCTGTCTGCCATGAGAGACCCTACCAGGGGCAAAAGCCCCCGACAGCATAACTCCTGAGATCACTCAAGCACTCAAACCCCTCCACCACGTTAAGGTGGTGGTTCAAGGAGGGGAGTTAAGGATTTATTTATGTGAAATTTAATGTCAATAGCGAGACATTCAAAATTAACTGGCTCCACTGTTGGAGAGACAAGTACTGATGTTAATATAAAGGGTACGTATGTTGCTACACCCCCTCCTCTTGAACCCCTGTCTGCACGATACAAAACAAAGTAATCAATTTTAACCTCACCATCTGATATATTATTATGTAGCCAAGTCTCAGTAATTGTAATAACATGTGGTTTATATTGAGCAGCCCATGCCCTAAGTTGGTCAATTTTAGAAACTATACTCCTTATGTTCACATGAATTATTTTTAATCCTTTAGCTGTCTCATAGACTGTAAAAATAATGGACTGAGCGAGCAATGAGGTCCCCCATTGGAAATGCATTACTTCCTCTCCTCGCGAAAGTAGGCCGCCGCTTTCACTCTCAATTCCTGAAACGGATACCGCCATTTGCAAACAATCTCCAGCGATTGGTCTGAGTCATAGCTGAGTCATGGAATCTACAGGAAGTACTGTCGCCAATCAGGAGTGAGTTTATTGCAACCGTCTGCCTCTTTCCACGCCTCTACCACGAGGCCGCAGGATGTAAACAGCTTCAATAACGGCGGCTTGGGAGAATGGCTTTTTAGGTTTTTTAGGAATACGTTGTTGAATTGTAAAGTAGGTCGTCACGGACCGATTGATAAAGTCTCCTCCTATTGGCTACCCGTCATGTGTCACTCAAACCCCCCAGACGGTCGACGTCAGACCCACAAAGGCTTATTGAGCCATCTGATTGGTCAATTTCTAACTCTAATAACTTGTGATAATGGAAAAAAATCTTTGAAAAAAAATTAGGAATAGAAAAAAGAAGTTAAACAGAAAGCAGCAGAGGAAGAATGATTATTCTGACATATAAAATGACTGAGAAATAACTGTCTGTTTCCCAATGTAAGTCAATGGGACTTTGGCCTTTTTGCAACCCAGTGGTACTTCTTATATGGAACACGGAAGTAGGGGGGCTTGCTTTGTCCAGTTATTTTATATACAGTCTATGAGCTGTCTCTATTGTTTACAAACACATTGATACAAATACACAAACAGGAGGAGGCGAGAGGAGAGGAGCAAAAAAAACTAACACACAGACAGTCAAACATACACATACATAACAACGCAAAAAAAGACAAAGCAGTCACCATGAGCCACGCTCAGTCTGCACTTAGTGTAAAAAAAGTATATATAAATATATGAATAATATTAAGCCAGAAATGGTTCAACGCTACAGCAACAGCAGTCATTTATTTTATGTCTCTTTCATTCTCCTGTTGAAGGTCTTGTTGACGTCCCATCTTTACGACAGCTCGGCCAATTCCGCGTAGTATTGCTCGTGTATTGTAAGTCAAATTGTCAAAATAAAAGATAAGTCAAAATATTGTCAATAGAGGAGAACAACAAAAAAAGAAGAAAAGGAGAAAAAAAAAAAAAAGTTGTCACCCGGTTATGACGCTCCATTGGGAAGACTCTAAAGGAAAACTTCTGCATCCTTTGGACACCGGAATGAAGTGAACTTTCCATCGATGCTGATCCTAAGCGAGGCTGGATAACGCAGAGAATACTGGATATTCTTCTCACTGAGTTTAATCTTGATAGGATCAAAAAGGCGACGCCTCTCCAGAAGAGCAGCACTGTAATCCTGGTAAATGTAAACTTGTACTCCTTCGAATAGAAGATCACCCTTTTCACGGGATAAGCGGAGGATCTTCATTTTGTCTTTTGCATTTAGGAATTTTAGCAATATTGGCCTGGGCCCGTTTTTGGCGTTGGGACGCGTCGTAGTTGGAGAACGATGAGCACGCTCGATGACTGGAGGCGCTGGGAAGTTATCATCGCCGAGAAGGTGAGGAATGAGCCGCTAGATAAACTCCACCATGTCACGGCCCTCCGCCTGCTCGGGGATCCGCAGAAAACGAAGGTTTGATGAGCGGCTTCTATTTTCAAGATCGTCAACTTTTTCTCTCAGGTAACTGTTCTCCTTCTCCAGAAACTTAACATGGGTTTCAATGTTGGTCAAGTTGTCCTGGTTCTCAATAATTCTTTGTTCCATCAAAGAAACCTGCTCACTTAAATTGCTTATCGATCCGATCATGGTGATTAATGTTGACTGAAGTTCACCAATTTTGGAATCAAAGTGAGAGGTTAACTCCGCTTGCATATGTCGCAGGGCCTCAGTGATATCTTGAGGTTTAGGCATTTTCGTGCTGGTCGCTGAAAGGCCACAACACCACCTTTCTTTACAGAGCGGTCAGTTGTAAATCTTACAGTCCAAGACAAGGAGCGAATTGCCTGTAGCGTTACTAGATCAGGGACAAATTAAAGAGTCATTTACCATTTTAAATGATCATGCAGACTTGCTCAGCAAATGCTCACGGTGCTGCTTGTGCGGCCCAGCACCGTGGAGCTCCACTGGCATTTTCTCAAGAACACCAGAATTAGCAAGTCCGCCACTGGCAACCTGTACTTTTCACAGACGAGAGCAGGTTCACCCTGAGCACCTGTAATAGACGTGAAAGAGTCTGGAGAAGACAAGGAGAACGTTATGCTGCCTGCAACGTGGTTCAACATGACAGGTTTGGTGGTGGGTCAGTGATGGTCTGGGGAGGCATATCTATGGAGGGAGGCACAGACCTCTACTTCCTAGGAAATGGTGCTCTGACTGCCATAAGGTATCCAGATGAAATCCTTGAACCCATTGTCAGACCCTACGCTGGTGCAGTAGATCCTGGTTTCCTCCTAATCCACGACAATGCCCGGCCTCACGTTGCAAGTGTATGCAGGCAGTACCTGGAGGATGAAGGAAACAATTGAATGGCCTTCACCATCCCCTGACTTAAACCCAATAGAACATCTCTGGGACATTATGTTTCGGTCCATTAGGCACCGCCAGGTTGCTCCTCAGACTGTACAACAGCTCAGGGATGCCCTCACACAGATCTGGGAGGAAATGCCAAAAGACACCATCCGTCGTCTCATGAGGAGCCTACTCCCTCACAAAAGACTAGGGGAATTTATGGAGTGAAAGAAGCCATTAATTTATCTGTTGTTGAGACACACAGAGAGAAGTGAGTGTGTGTGGGTGCGTGCAAAACAGAGTGATTTTTAGGACTGACATTTTTAATAACCAATCCTCCTTTCTTGTGTGAAGCGCACAGTCCTCACTTGGATTTCCATTCCACAACGAATCTTTCAGTTTTAAATTGAGCACACAGTGTGTGTCTGTTGACTCATCTCCTGTCTTATGCTCTTCTTTAGAGAGCGACATTTCCTTCATAGAGATGAGACATTTGCCTTTTATTCCCATCCATTTCCAGATGGATGTACAGTCCATGGTGCAGAGGTCTGCAGAAAAAAACAGTTTTCATGGAGCGTGTCACTGAGTTTGTGAGGAGGTTTAAGAGATGTGTTATGAGTGAGCCAGAGAAAAAAGGAGTAATTTTTAATTCATAAGCAGAGAAGGACCATAATGTTTCAAAGACACAAAAGTCCTGAGGGACAAACAAAAAGACAAGAAAATGAATGTATGGCTGTGCAGGGAGGTCCTGCTTAACGGTGTACAGGACAACCTCTCACATGTGGATCTGCGGTTCCCTCCAGGGAGAGCATGCAGTTCTAAGATTTATAGAGGAAAACATACCGTCAAAATATACAAGTGTGGCCAAACTTTTGTGTTTTGGGAAGTTCTGCTTGTAGCAAACGTTTCAAATGTGAAACATCAATAGCCGATGATTCTGACTTCATGTTGAATAAATCTGCAGTGGAGACATGTACTCTTGGATCACATGTAGAATTTATGGGGTTTAAGGTCTTGGTTTTTATTTTTACATCTCTCTATCCAACATAGCCAAAAATTCTGCCTTAAAATGATATATTTCTTTTTTTTAAGGTTTTACAACAAATAAAAAAAGTTACCAAAGAACAACTGAATCCATAATCCACAAGATTTAAATATTACAAATAGAAATAACAATAAATAATAAATCTAAGGCTAACCAACAAGTCAGCTCACTGACTAAATGTTTGAAACTTCTGATCACATTTAACCACAGTGTCATGATTCTGCCCTACCCTCACCTGCCTGATTACTCATTCCTAACACCTGCGTGCTCCTCTATTTAAGACTCTTCTTCTCCAGACTCAGTACCGGATTGTGGTCAACTCTCTGAGGTTTCTCAGTGCGCACACCTTGCTGTTCTCGACCCTGCTCACGCTCTGGACTCCCGCTCCTGTCTTCGCCCTTCGGTAACTCCGCCTTGGATCCTCTCTGACCCCTGTGTTGCTGACCCTCGCTTCGTCCACGTCTTACCGCCCCTGCCTGCTCCTCTGGATATTTCTACCGCCCTGGTGAGACTGTTCCTCTTCTCTCTCTTATGGATTAATGGACCTCGCTTTATTAAAGAAGTGGATTAAGCGTCGAGTTTCCCTGTGCTTCTCTGTGGATTTACAACATTAACTTTGACTCTCTTCCCAGAAGAACTCTTGGACTCCGCCCTGCTGCTTGGAGGACCTTACTGCAGGCCTAATAAACTGCTTTACTTAAATAAAATCCTGACTCATTGCATTTTGGGGTCCACCTTTGCCTATTATCCCTGACACACAGTGATAATGTGTGGAAGACTTTGGCAAAACCCTTGTTTTTTTCATTGGAATAGAATGGATTAATTAATTAATTTGTTTATTTCTAGCAATCAGGTAATAATACTTAAAATAGCATCTGACATTTTCAATCAGAAGGTGATCACTTGAAAGGGAGTGGGAGGAAGTGAATATAATCCTGCCCCAGTTCAACCATACCATTTTTCTCTACATGATTTATTGTAGCGTACAAGGGGGGTGAATATGAAGTATTCAATCCCAAAGTTGGTTGAAAAATATGAATTTTATTAAACTGAAATTTAATAAAATTATCCTCGGGGCACCACCTTCGTAATGAAGGAAAATATTACTCAATAGTGATCAGCTGCTACTTCTAATCGATAAAGTAATAATTAATCAGTCTCACAATTTTAGCGTAAGTGTCTTTACCTTTGAAGGGACTTTACTACAAAGAAGAAAATAATGAAATCTAAACAATGACGTCCTTTTGAATATTTATTGAATAACATGAGGTTAAACAAGCAGAAACAATGGACGTAAAAGCATGGAAAGCAATGAACATATGTGGAACACAGAATATAGCTTTAACTAATAACTAGAATAGATAAATGAGAAGCAAGACATACAAAATTGAGGTGAGAAATGCTAAGTGTGTGGATGCGTTAAGTGTGTGTTGTGCATAAAAAGGTGATGTTACTGACCTGAGAATAAGCTATTCTTAAAAGGAGGAATTCAAAACGGGGCAAAGATGTTACTCTTGCAAAAATAGTTAATCTTTATTCTAACCACCAGCAGTTGACTGTATGAGCGAAGTTCGACTTCTCACCAGCGGTCTGGAGATCTGGGTCTGCTCTGCCAGGAAGGGTGCTTGATGCTTCAGGACAGCCGTGGAGATCTGCAGCCAGGTGTAGAAGGAAAGGGAACCTGCGGTTCTGCTGGTTCTGCTCCGTTCAGTCACTTAGCTTCTGGGGTGGTTGAACGATTTCTCTATTCCGTTTTGTGACCAAAAGTATAAGTCGCAAAGCTGGCCGGACAATGAAACTAATCGAATGGTCTAGCATTAAAAATCAGTTTCAAAATAAAAGCATCAAAAATGGTAAAAAGTTGGAATCAGTCTATGAAATAAACGGGAGACAAAAATGTTGAAAAGGAAGAAAGCGCGCGAAAAAAAAAAACGTGATCTTAAGACTGGAAGAACTTAGATGTTTCTGTTCTGTTCCTGTTCTGGCTTCTGGCTTATCAGCCCTGGCTTAGAGGCGTGTTGTTGAGCCTGCCTGAGAAGCCTTCAGAAGGTGTTGAGAGGGTCTGCGCAGCAGCCAAGAAGGGAGGAAAAAGGAAAGAAGAGAGCCTCTGGCCTGCGCGCCAGTGTTTTCAAACTGAGAGACAGGGCCATAATCACCCAATCTGTGAGGATTTGAGGCGTTTTACGATTGGAGGTAATTTGCATGTGCCAATGAGCTCTGGCTATGCAAATATCAGGGGCGTAACTTTATTCTGGTCTCTGGATGTGTTTATTCTTTAATGGTGAATTAACAAAAGGGGTTTCTATCAAACAAAGCTTATAAAACCCTATATGTGTGTATGAATCCTGTATGTGGCACATAAAACGCTTCCCAAAGTCCATATAAACACAAAAAACCAATTCTCCAAGCTTGGACGGTTACACAATGATTATTCATGGATTTTAACCTCAAAGTAGTTGTGAATCTTCTTCTGTTAGGAATAAAGGTTTGATTACACACATGTAATAATAGGACATTTCTTGGAGCTGTGGAGAGATGTTTTACATGTAAGATCTAATTAACAAAAATCCTGTGTTTTAAAACATAAGAAAGTTACGAGGAGTACATGTTTCAAACAAAGGAGTCTGAGTGCCTGTCAGGAATTCTTCCACTCTCAAGGGGGTCAGCCTGCTGGAACCAAGACTCTTTTGAAGTTGACGGCTGAAGTTAGCCAGAGTTTCGAATGCAGAATAGTCAGTGTTCTGGCCCGGTTTAATGACTTACATCCGAGTGAAAGGTAGGGGTTTCTAGCCCACTTTATGGCCTCCTTCCTGAAAGGGGAACTCTGTTATCTCGGAAAAGACATTCCACATGAAAGTTGGCTGACCAAATGGTCAGCACAGGTTATCACAGTTGTTTCCAAGGGTGGAATGCTACATTATCAACATCCAGTTCAGCACTTAATATCAAATATCTATACTCTTCAATCATAGATTTGGGTTATTAAGGATCATTAAGATTAGTGATGTAATCAAATTTCAGACATCCACAGAAAAGTCATTTATATTAATCGGTACCAAAAATCTAAATATACTCAGACGATTATCATCAGGAATCATCCACATCAATCAATACCAAGATCCAAACATATTCAGACTATCATCACCAGAAAAAAAAATCACCCGCACCAACCAGCGCCAAAAATCCAAAATATACCCCGATGATTAATAATCATCTGAATATATTCCAGATTCCCTACACTCAATGCAAATGACTACCCCAATGATAATCATTAAATATCATCAAAAAGAAAAATCATCTACATTAGGCAATGAAAAAAAAATATACTTATTAAAAAGGCAATTTGTGAAGCTCAGTCATAAATCACACTTTCATAAAAAGTAAAAGAAAAAAAATCAAGAATATGTGCAGAATCAGTGATGCATCACAGTTTAGGCGACTTGTTTGAGGCCACATAATCCTTCGTTATTATGACTGCAGACTGCCCTCCAGCTGATATATATCAAGTGAATTGTGCTCAAGTTGTCTGCAGGTTATTTTGCATCAATTAAAGGCTCACACGTCCGTATTCCCACACTTCATGAAGTCTTTTATGCTTTTGAACTCTAATGGCTTAGTCAGGTCTGGTGGACCAAGTGGTTTGAGAAAGATCCCAGAGTTCTGCACCCATGTTCCTTGGATCTGTCTTCTCTTCCGTAACAGTCTTGCGTGCATTGCAGGATCAGTATGATATTTCATCAGGTGATCATTTAGATTAACAGCCGAACCCTTCAGGTGTTTTCTTTGTTTCATCAGAGCTATCTTGTGCTTTCGATTTACAAACCTGATCAGGATCGCTGGTTTATCCTAATTCTTTCTCAGAGGAAGTGGATGACAGACCTTAACAGTGCCTAGATTCAAGTAAATCCCTTTAGACGTGAGACATACTGCAACTTGGCTTTCCAAGGTCGCGTTAGCATCTCCAACAGCTGTGTTTGGATCCATGCTAACATTGGTTGAACCTGGCCAGGCCCAGGGTTTGAGTGGAAGTCCCGTGAGAATGATGTTATTCATTCTTACTTGTTGATCCACGTAGTTCATTCTTCGATCCAGGAGGTCTTGCCAATTATCACATTGTTCCTTACGTGCCTTTTCCTGTTGGAAATCTTCCACAAGTTGTAGCAACGGTGAAAGCTAAGCCTCAAGCCATCAGAGCTGATATCTTAACATCCATAAGAACCAATGGAGTTAGCTTAGCCTGGATGTCAGCTAGCGCCAGTTTACGCTCCGTCAGGTTGGCTTCAAGGTTTTTCTTCTGTGCCATGTTCAACTTGTTCCTTGTTGCAGATTACTGCTGTTTTGGAGTAGCTTGGTGATCAAGTCGCTTGTTTACAACTTTAAAAAGATGAAGAGTTGAAGATAAAAATAGACTAAATAGATGTACATTTTAAACATTTATTTGCTATACATAACAAAATGCTGCCTACCCTTTTGCAAAAAAAAAAAAAAAAATCAATATCAAGTGTTTGTAAAGGATATTTGTGTTTCTTCATTAAGCTATGTGTTTTGGACAAATTCAGTTTGAAACTGAAAAGAGGGTTTTCCTACACCTAAAAGATGATTTCAAGCATACTTCATTTGTTGTATATATTTAACTCTCTCTCTCTCTATCTATATATTAATATATTAAAGCCCCTCTTACCCTCCGTGGGTGGTTTCTCCTCTTAGCTCGGGTCCTCTATCAAAGGGCTGGGAGCTTGAGGGTCCTGCAGTATCTTAGCTGTTACTATTTCTGTGCTTTTCTGGACTGAGATGTCTGAGAAGACAGTTAGCAGTGAGCAGTTAGCCTGGATTGAGGATTTCCGAAACATCCATTCACTCCACATTCTCTGCATGTAACCTCTTTGAGTAGGATTACTTGAGTAGTAGCATTCCATCAGATCCTTGTTCTCACATCTAATCCATCTCCTTCTTGTTCCAGTAGCCCACTTTCCATCAAGGTGCTCTGGTTCCCCAGCACCTGATGCAGACCTTTTTGGCCGGGCGACGTCTGAGCCGCCATGACGTGTTTCATTATCCCTCATTGGTTATGAGGTAGGCAGTAGTCTTAAAAGTCTTACCCAAGGACCCCCACTAGATTATGTCAATTTGCTCACCATTGTTATTTTAATTGTCCCTTCAATTGCTCTTTGCACCCTCTGGGTATTAAGTGGGAATTGAACCCTGGTTTCCTGCGTGCCAGACCAGCACCATCAACAAATACAGTCCTAGAGCGGGCGCGTTAACACGAAATTAATCGACCAGAATTAATGTGTTAATATTTATTAACACCCTTTAGGCGTCTTGGTGTTCTGCTGTGAGATCAGCTTAAACAACTCTGTCTAAAACAAACGTAATTTTTTTTTTAAATATTCTGTGATTGAGATTTTATTAGATTAAAAGAGATAATATAACATTTATTTGTAGATTTTGGACAAAAGCAATCTTTTGTTTTAATAAATAAGCTGGAGATGAACGTCGCTGTGAAGGGCTGCAGTGCCTCCGATGTATGGGGAGGCAGGGCCAAATGAAGCAGTCATTTATTAGAAATCCAACAGAAAGGAAACTGGTTAATATTTTGTTATATTAGATTATTATTATTATATTCAATCTCTGAGCATCCTCTGAATGGAGATCTGTCACTGTTGTGCAAACCAACCCTGTGGAGACTTGGTTACCATGGGGATGAGAGAGAGATCATATACTGGTCATTTAATGGAGAGCAAATGTCTGAATGCAATTTTTCTCTTCAGGTAATGTGTAGAAATCATGTTTTCCCTAGAACCTTCAATCACGGTTCTACATTGTCTCCGGTTTCCCCATCATTAGTTCCATGAATTCACCTGCTTCCTGCATTATTCATGTGCTTTCCTCCTCCATTCTATCAGGCTGATGGTCGAATTCTCCTGCCATTCTGCTCATGTTTCTGATCCTTTTCTGAAACCAACCTCGTCTTTCTGCCTGGGCCAATGTGACCTTAGCTTCTGTTTGCTCTTCTGCATCACAAATGTCGGGCATTTGTTTAACATTTCTAACTCATGTAGTAAAGAGATTATAAAACAAAAACAAAGAGATTGAGATGAAATCAGAGGAGGAAATGTATTTTCTCATGGATGCTGTGACACATTTCCTTTGATGCTTTAATTGTTATTTGGTTAGTTGACAGCCATATTTTCTGGTTGTCATCTAATCTGATAGTTTTTTGTTGTATTAGTCAGTTAATCATGACGGCTTTGGCAACATCCATTTTGGCTTCAGGGTTTTATTGTCAAATATAAACAAGTCGTTTCTATTTCTTTCAAAACTCAGGTTCAAGATTTCAGAAGCCCTGAAACTAATGACAAAGAAAACTTTTTGTTCCGTTTTCCTCTAATTAAAAAAAACCCTTCTTGAACTACTTGAATCATCACTTTACTGTAGCTAAATATGCTTTTGTACATGTGTCTTCATGTCCATATATCATTTATTAGATGTATTAAATAAACATTATTATCATTGAGACTCTTACATCACTAACATGCCTTCTCTTGTTTTTATGTTGGTTTGTTATTCTTTTGAGAGAAAGGGGGCACATTCAGTGTTGCAGAAACACAAGGCACAGACATCACATGGAATTTTATTGATATATCTTTACCATAATTTCTCCAAATGGGGCTTTTTAACCTATTTTGACCTATTGAGGTTTTTTAATTGTTTTTCAAATTCCTTTCAGATTCCATCCATCCATCCATTTTCATGACCGCTTCGTCCCTTTCGGGGTCGCGGGGGTGCTGGAGCCTATCCCGGCTACTGATGGGCGAAGGCGGGGTACACCCTGGACAGGTCGCCAGTCTGTCGCAGGGCCTCAATCACACACACACATTCACTCACACAGTCACACCTAGGGGCAATTTAGAGTCACCAATTAACCTATGAGGCATGTTTTTGGACGGTGGGAGGAAGCCGGAGTCCCCGGTGAAAACCCACGCATGCACGGGGAGAACATGCAAACTCCACACAGAAAGGTCCCAGCCGGGATTCGAACCGAGGCCTTCTTGCTGTGAGGCAAGAGCGCTAACCACTGCGCCACCGTGCAGCCCCCTTTCAGATTCCCTTTCAAGTAATACACATGGATTTCATTGAACTCAATAAATCAAAAGGTAAACACGTTGACGCTTTCTCTACATGGAATTACATTTTAAGGCAGAAAACCAGATGCTTTCTCGCTATAGCATTATGCAAAGATGTTATGTTATGTTTTGGAATAGCTGAAAAAAACCTGCAGTGATGATGACATTCATTTTGACATTTGATAATTTATTGTGTCTGAAGTAGCCTTGGAAACAAATATATATATATATATATACATATATATAAAAATAAAATAGGAGTTTGCATGTTCTCCCCGTGCATGCGTGGGTTTTCACCGGGGACTCCGGCTTCCTCCCACCATCCAAAAACATGCTTCATTGGTGACTCTAAATTGCCCCTAGGTGTGAATGTGAGAGTGAATGTGTGTGCGATTGTGGCCCTGCGACAGACTGGCGACCTGTCCAGGGTGAACCCCGCCTTCGCCCATCAGCAGCCGAGTTAGGCTCCGGCACCCCCGCGACCCCTTCAACTGTCTCCGCCAAACATTTCTGGAGGATAGATCATGTGTCATCCAACTGACCAATCAAGAGTGATTAGCGTCCTTGCTTCCTTGTTCTGATTAAGCTCATAAAGTCTCTTAGTCACAACAAAAATAACAGTTTAAGCCATTAAAGCTCTTGATCAATGGTGTAGCTTCCAGCAGAATCCAGTGTTAGACCGTTTAAAAGGAGAAAAAAATAATGAAGCTCAAAGAAACAAGTCTGTTTATTTTCCACGTCAGTTTTTACTACATCTCCCATAATGCATTGGGTTAAAGTGACAGTGTTTCTGCACAAGACAGCACACATCAGTCTGTTCTCTCAGTTTTCAGATCTCCTTGATGAAATCAGAGGTTTGTGTTTATTATTAACATCCCAAAGTCATCTTTATAAAAAGAACCGCTGGTTTGTTATAATGTCTGGATTGAAGGCCAAATTCAGTTTCAGACTTCAGGCATTTTTGAAAGATTTGAAGTTAAGTTTAAATATAAGTGCTTGTAAAATAGAGAGAAACAGGATTCAAGGTTTAGTGGCAAACAGACACATTTAAACAAGATTGAAACCATTTATTATACCAAAAGAAAAAACATTGGCTAAGACAAAAGAAAAACAAATAAAACTTTAACATGTTCACTTGTTGTGTAATTACAATTCAACATAAACATGAATGTAATGTTAGTTTGTGTGTAATAAAAATATATATGTCACAGTTCATCCATCCATCCATCCATCCTTCCGCTCATCTGGGAATGGGTCGCGGGGGCAGCAGTTCAAGCAAAGATGCCCAGACTTCCCCTTCCCCAGCCACTTCCTCCAGCTCCTCTGGGGGGACCCCGAGGCGTTCCCAGGCCAGCCAAGAGACATAGTCTCTCCAGCGTGTCCTGGGTCTTCCCCAGGGCCTCCGCCCAGTGGGACATGCCCGGAACACCTCTCCAAGGAGGCGTCCAGGAGGCATCCGGACCAGATGCCGGTGCCACCGCAACTGGCTCCTCTCGATGCGGAGGAGAAGTGGCTCTACTCCGAGCTCTGTCTGGGTGACCGAGCTTCTCACCCCATGTCTAAGGGAGCGCCCAACCACCCTCCGGAGGAGACTCATTTCAGCCGTTTGTAGTCGGGATCTCGTTCTGTCAGTCATGACCCAGAGCTCATGTCCATAGGCGAGTACTGGAATGAAGATCGACCAGTAAATCGAAAGCTTCAGTTTCTGGCTCAGCTCTCTTTTCACCACCACTGACCGGTGCAGTGACCGTAAGATGGTGGACGGCGCTCCAATCCACCTGTCGATCTCACGCTCTGATCTTCCATCACTCGTGAACAAGACCCCAAGATATTTAAACTCCTCCACCTGAGGCAGGAGCACTCCACCCACCGAGAGAGGACAAACTACCTCTCTCTGGTCGAGACCCATGGCCTCAGACTTAGCGGTGCTGACCCTGATCCCAGCCGCTTCACACTCGGCTGTAAACCGCTCCAATACATGCTGGAGGTCGTGGCTCGATGAAGCCAACAAAACAACATAATCTGCAAAGAGCAGAGAGGAAATCCTGTGGTCCCCAAACCAGATCCCCTCCGGCCCCTGGCTGCGCCTAGAAATTCTGTCCATAATGACTATGAACAGAACCGGTGATAAAGGGCAGCCATGCCGGAGTCCAATATGCATGGGGAACAGGTCGGACTTACTATGCGAACCAAGCTCCTGCTCCGGTCATACAGAGACCGAAAAGCCCTCAGTAAGGCTCCACGGACTCCATACTCCCAGAGCACCCTCTACTGGACACCACGGGGGACGCGGTCGAACACCTTCTCCAAATCAACAAAACACATATGACTGGATGAGCAAACTCCCATGAACCCTCCAGCACCCTGGAGAGGGTGTAGAGCTAGTCCACTGTTCCGAGACCAGGATGGAAACCGCACTGTTGTACTTAGATCTGAGCTTCGACTATCGGATTCCCCAGTGTGATTCCCCGGTAGTTCGAACACACCCTCCGGTCCCCCTTCTTGAAAAGGGGAACCACCACCCCAGTCTGCCAGTCCAGTGGTACGGTTCCTGTCTGCCACGCAATGCTGCAGAGACGTGTCAACCAAGACATTCCCACAACATCCGGAGACTTGAGGTACTCGGGAGGGGAACCTCATCCACCCCCGGAGCCTTGCCACCGAGGAGCTCTTTGACCAACTCGGTGACCTCAGCCTGGGTGATGGACAGTTCCACCCCAGTGTCCTCAGCCTCTGCTTCCTCAACGGAAGGCGTGTCATCAGGGTTAAGGAGATCCTCAAAGTATTCCTTCCACCGCCCGACAATGTCCCCAGTTGAGGTCAGCAGATCCCCACCTGCACCGGAAATGGTGCCTGTAGAAAACTGCTTTCCCTTCCTGAGGTGCCGGATGATATGCCGGAATCTCTTTGAGGCCAACCAATAGTCCTTCTCCATGGCCTCACCAAACTCCTCCCAGGACCGAGTATTTCCCTCCAAAACAGCCCGGGCCGCAGCTCGCTTAGACTGCCGGTACCTGTCAGCTGCCTCTGGAGTACCACAAGCCAGCCAGGCCTGATAGGATTCCTTCTTTAGCTTGACAGCATCCCTTACTTCCGGTGTCCAACACCGGGTTCGGGGGTTTCCACCACGACAGGCACCAGAGATCTTGTGGCCGCAGCTACGGAAAGCAGCAGAGACAATAGAGGTGGAGAACATGGTCCACCCGGACTCAATGTCACCAACCTCCCTCGGTACCTGCTTGAAGTTTTCCCGGATGTGGGAGTTAAAGACCTCCCTGAGGGCCAGATGTTCCCTGCAGACCCTCACAGTACGTTTAGGTCTGCTAAGTCTTTCAGGCCTCCTCCCCCGCCAGCGAATCCAACTCACCACCAGGTAGTGATCAATGGACAGCTCAGCCCCTCTCTTTATCCGAGTGTCCAGAACACATGGCCGGAGATCGCCTGAAACAACTAAAAAAAGTCAATCATCGATCTCCTGCCTAGGGTGTCCCGATGCCAGGTGTACTGATGGACACCTTTATGTTCGAACATGGTGATTGTTATGGACAAACTATGACGTACACAGAAGTCCAACAACAAAACACCGCTCGAGTTCAGGTCAGGGAGGCCATTCCTACCAATCACGCCCCTCCAGGGGCCACTGTAATCCTCCCGTGGGAGGAGCCCGGGCCTCGGTGACGCCAATCCGGGCGACGTATCGGGATCTCTGGTCTTGACACTCATAAAGGGGGTTCCGAACCGCTCTTTGTCTGGCTTTCCACTCAGGACCTGTCTGCGATGGGAGATCCCTACCAGGGGCAGAAGCCCCCGACAGTATAGCTCCTGAGATCACTCTAGCACTCAAACCCCTCCACCACGTTAAGGGGGCGGTTCAAGGAGGGGTATCACAGTTCAATTCAATTCAATTTCATTTATATAGCCCAAAATCACAAAGGAATTTGCCTAAGACTAAATAAAAGGTTATCCCTGCCCGTAGACCCTCCCTCCCGGTAAGGAAAAAGTCATAAAAATAACCTGAGTCAGGAAAAAAGAAGAAACCTTAGGGATTCCCACATGAGGGAGAGATCCTATCCCAGGACGGACAGGCGATACCAGAACTGTTAATAAAAAATTAGCTTCTAAAACTATGTATGTAAAAGAGTTCGTTCAGATAGAGCTGAGCGACGAGTGATGATGAAGTCCATAGTCAAGACAAAGCAGAAGTGCAGTCCACGGCCAGGAGCAGGACTAACTTAAACATGACACTGTTATCTCCACAAGTCACATGAAATGAACTCTGGTTTTACACTAGCGTAAATCTGAAACCACGATTGTAGCATAATGAAAGTAAGTAAGCTTTGTATACGGTAACATACGTGATATGAAGTAGTCGCTGCACAAACAGAATCCGACCGCTGGACGGTCCATCCTTCAGTTTTTCTCCTGGCTCTTTAAACAGCGCTGATCCTCTTAGCTCGCCTCTCCAGATATAATTCCTGTTTCTAACTCAAGACGCTTGAATGAAATGTTTACATCTGAAGGAGCTGAGCTGCTAAGGGGATCTCCACACAGAAGAGCCCAGCTGAACACAGAAGGAGGAGGCACTCCTCTCTCCATTACCTGACTCAAAAACGGCCGAAGAAACACAGATATTGAAGGAGATAATCGAGGAGAATAATTATCATCCTCAGCAAGTCTTTATTATTTGATTTAGGAGGAAGCACATTCCTGATTTTAATGCACTGAGAGACACGTCAAAAAGTATGCTGATGCTGCTGTACAGTCTTTTTCTCTGAATAAATAAAAAATCTCTTTATGATGAGCAATAGTCCAGTTTTCTTTAATTCATGTTTTACAAAGTATGATCAGAGTGTTTTAGATGAGTATGGATGGACCGGTAACAGACATCCTTCGGGGAGTATTTGCTGATTCCTCCAGTCCCTAACCCCTGCAAATAAGGGGGGAACATTGATCCTTTCATTTTTCCACATCTTTTGTTCAATGTTGTTTAGCCTCCTTCACTAAGGCAGTCAGCCTATTCAGTTCATCGGCCCTGATTGCTGCCAAAATCCCAGCGTCGAGAGGGGGATGACCCTGTGTGATGTCATCTCCCGGAGCTCAATAAGTCACAGGAACAAAATAAAAAGAGAGAAAAATGAAATAAAGAAGAAAACACACACACATATATATATAT